>NW_022721381.1:432642-498494 GCF_011630105.1 Anneissia japonica | reverse complement strand
AAAAACAAACTGGAATAGACACCCAGACAGTGACATCGGTGAATACATAACCTCCTTGGTGGCGGTAGAAATCGTTGCTATTATCCAAATAATACACAAAACAATTAAAGCATAATAATGGATCAGTAAAGAATAAAACAACAATACAGCGCAGAATCGCATGGCCGGACGCACTCTTAGTGCAAAAGTTTTCCTCCATTAGTGGAAAAGGAAGGGCGCCTTTTGCGTCTGGATATACTTAGCAACCCTGTACGTTGGGCACGAAGTATAGGAAACTTGAATGGTTAAAAAGAAGGGCGCCGCCTACGTTGGGCACGACTTCCGCCTCATTTTTACAATGCGAGAACTCTATCTTGTATTTCTAGTATCTTTGCTGAAGTTCGACGAGTTCGCCCTAGCTCTATTATCTGTCGTCATAGAGGGCGCTATTATAGCTGTAAAATTAAAGGTTCAGCGAACCTACCTTTCGACGAAACGGGTTTTGTTTGCCGTAAAATATTGACTAAAATGCACCTCATAACTGTCGTGATTGCAAATTTGTGATTGTGTCGTACATCAGAGATTCCTGAAGCTGATGGCCAGAATTCCTCAGTTAGTTGTGTGTATTCTTTTATGATACTCTACTCCAAATGTGATGTAGCTTCTAGCTAGGCCTAGGCCCTACTACTAGTACTACTCTGCCTAAAGTTAAACAAACTAGGCCTAGGCCTAGTAGTATGCACATACACTGTCACTAGGGCCTAGGCCTGGTGTAGGCTTCTGTAGGCAAGGTCACGTTATAGTGCGTTTATACTAATTGTGACACTTTAACAAATAAGCTTGTTGAACAAGTATAAGGATAAGAGATGAGAAACCTGACGTGATTATTTTAACAGAAATATTACCTAGCCTAGGCTCCTAGCTAGGGGGCCTAAACTAAGCTGAACTAGGCCTCTAGCTAGGCCCTAGGCCTGTTTGTTTGAGATCAATGAAAATATTTTTAATTTAGAAGGCTATAGTCTATAAAACTTTATCACAGAGGTGTTGCAATTTTAGCTAAAAATATACTACCTGTTTTATAAGTCGATATTGGAGCCTTGTTGAGAATTTATTTATCAACATTAAATTAAATGATACTAGGCCTACTAACATTATTGATAGGTTATGTTTATCGCAGTCCTAGTACCGGTGCCGATACATTTAACACCGTGGCTAGAGATACTAATACTAATTTGCAGGAACCTGACGGAATTTCTATTGATAATTTTCCTTGTTAAATTACTGTATTATGAAGTATTCCAAGTAGGTCCAATCGCAAAAGCATCATAATAATGTAGAGCATAGTATTTTATCTTATGGAAAGAATTGGCTGCTAACAAGGTTTTGCATCTGGCCATGAAAAACTGTTACCAAATTTGTTTTTGGCTGTAAGAATTTAGCGTACGGCTCTGGCAGTCAAAAGCAAGCTCCTCGAAGGTACAGCTCCAATATTTGCTAGAACCTAAAACAGAATTCTTTATTTATGAATAACATTTTCTTACAGGTAGCAGTTTAACAGGTAACAACAATTTTATAAACTCAAGATATGACAGCACCATTTTTCCTGCAGCAAAGTCTACATCTTGGAGGTCAAACCTCAATAGGAAATATGCCAAGTGAGTTTATCAGTATCATATGAAACAATATTGTTTACTAAACTTACCTCGGTATTCTTAAAACCAACTTTAGTCGTAGTTCGAGCTAAAATTTAAAAATTATGTCATTTCGTATTCTCAAAACAAACTTCAACTAGCAATAATAATAAAAATAATAGTGTAGTTTTACTATATATAGCGCACATATCCATCTAATGTAAGATGCTCAGGGCGCTTGATATATGGACTAGCAACTCGATCAATGACTTTCTTCGCCCCTAAGGGTCCCTTCGTGTCTGTGCTACCCGGCACCAGCAACTCTCCTCGTACACTACAGGGGCTGTCTGTTCCAGTGCACACGAGCCATTGTATACACTGGGCCTACAGTTTATAGTCCTTATCTAAAAGACTTGTTCTACCACTAGAACTATAGGTGAATGTGCCGTTTGAACCAGCGCCGATATTATGGCTATAGCTGACTAAATGACGCAAACCTCAACTAAAATTATACCTCCGCAGGCTGATTTTTTTTAGTCAGCCGAAGGTCAGGCTAAATCGCCGAATTGAAATATTTACCCTACTAAAAACGTGTTTTTGTAACTCACAATAGACTGTAAGTAAGAAAACGATTGTGTAAATAGGTCTGTTGTATCGGTGTATTCAATAAAAAAAAAGGTGGCGCCACCCTTGGGCTCAACTATAATAGTTCTCCAAAGAAAACAATTTTTCAGTGACTGTTTAATTTCTCTGTTGTTATATGTTAACGATTAATATAGTTATTATTATAGAAAATTAATTAAGCTAATGATAGTCTATTATAAATTATGAAGAAATATGTTTTTGAGCGACAGACGGCAGCTCAATATTCATCAGTGCTACCGGATCTCTAACATTTTGTCTGATATTAAAATTAGCTCTTTATTGGTTAGTTTGATAGTCGTTGCTTGCCAGCGGTCATCAGCTGAACTAAAACTAAGACTTGATTTAGTCGTAATTAGAACTTCGACTGCATTGTTTATAAATACAAATGTAAGTTGAAGTTGCAACTAGGATTATATGAAGTTTTTCTAAGAATACGGGTGTAAATCCTCACACTATGTGTGAACACTACAGAACCAATACCTCGACAGTCAGTGAGGCTCTCTAAATTTTTTTTGGTGGAGAATTCTTTAATTCAGTCAATTACAAGACTTGGCATGTATATAATCATGTATAGCATAACAAAATCACACCATATTTTAGAAGAGAAATGTTAGGTTGTTGATTCTACTGTACAGTATTTGCTTCAAATTTCCTGCACATGTTAAAGAACTCTGTACACATAGTAGCATATCTCCTGGGGGGCGGGGAATGATCATATCACTGTATCTGATGACATCTCTTTTCAAAAATTACTTGAGTCCCACCAGCTGAAACACAAAGAGAGCAAATATGGAATTGACCCAGGGACCAAATGTCTCATGTTGACTGTAAATTTGCAAATGATTGACATAATTCACGTCTTTTTATTTTTCAGTGCTAGGACAGCATGGCATTGACCCTGCAAGCAATGACCAACCTCTTCAATTCAGTGCCAAATCTGGGCCAAAGGTCATAATGGGTTCATCTGTAGAAGAAGGCATAAAGAAAGATCGTCGAGGTAAGGTAGTCTTACTTTCTATTGTCTGCAAACACATTTTCACATTGGAGCATGGTTCAGTTTCTCAACCTAAAGGCTGGGGCTTAAGTCTCACACTGTCAGTTGCTATTGTTCCATTAGGCAATAAGGCACTTGATCCAAATCTGTGTTTAGCAGTAGTAAAAATTTCTACTGTACATTTAAATGACAATGTAATAATTATAGCTTAGGGAACTAAGAATATTAAAATCAGATAATAATGTGGAGTCCTTGCTTCAATTTTTGTTATTGCTATTTATATTTTTAATTATTATTTTCTTATTTTAACCTCTATGCTATCATTATAGTTATTATTGATTTTTAATTATGATTATTATAATTTTAAGAAGTATTGCGACCTAAGGATTACCTCTTTTCAGATATGATGAGTGTTCGTAGAAGATACTCAGATAATACAGTGGGAATCGGAGGTCCCATCATGCCGGGCATGAACACACCAGGACCTGGAATGAACAGTCCTAATATGGGTGGTAACGGAATGGGGTCGATGAACCCCAATTGGAATCTGGGATCCATGTGGAATGAGGGAGGAGGAATGATTCCAGCATTTGATCAGATGCCAGCTAATGGTGCACTTGGCAGAGGAGGTATGCCTGGTGGTGGTGGACTTCCTGGGAACATGGTAGGGGGGAATGACATGCTTCCCCTGCCTCAGATGATGCAACAAAAGGAAGTGATCCATCTGACAGGTGCTACATTGTTTCCGCCACCAGTTGGTAAGAAAACAAATTTTCTAATGCGTTCTACGTCGCTAGTGACAGACACTGCTCTCACAAGCGTCCTATGTACGCTTTTCAATTTGTAAATCCACTTACAATATTTATAATAAAATTGTAACTTGATACTTAATGGGCTTTTTTGTTAAATCATTTAACAACAGAAAATATTAGATTGTATAAGCAGGAGAAAACTAGCAGAAAGGATACAAACTAGTGAAACACAGCTATCATCAGTTTACGTATGTAAATCAGATTTGAGAGCCACAAAGAGCAGGAAAATGGTTCATACAGTGGATACATCCTTTGTGCCTTGACCTGTTCAGTAAAAATATGGATGACAAACAGTCTTCTTGACTTTGTAGCATTCCACCATGCATGGAAATGGATTCTTTTCACTCATTCTTGCCAATGTCAACCTGTTTATTTTAATGAGAACATATTAAAGCCAAGCTCCGGAGAAAAAATTGGAGCCTGACTTTAAAACAGCCCATTTAAATTACCATTATTACCATTCAGTATTAATTAATTTCTGAAGTTTTCCTTTGAATTTTAGGTGCACCTCCATCTGTTCGTGAGAAACCATACGGCTGCCGTACCATTTTTGTTGGCGGTCTGCCAGAGAACGTCACAGAAGATCTAGTACGAGAAATGTTTGCTTGTTGCGGGGAGATTGTGAGTTATCGTAAAGGAAAGAAAAATTTCTGCCATGTGAGATTCAGCGAGGAAGTGGCTGTAGACAAGGCATTGTATATCTCAGGTAAGTACTAGACTTTAGGCTGGTAAATTTATTACCGGTATATTGTTTACGATTTTCAAACTGTACAATTAAAATTTTTTTGGGGAAATTCTATATTTGTATAATATTATTATTCATTTGTATGTTGTACTCATGCATATTCAAATATCTATTATAATATTTTGTAGGTTATAGGTTGTGCATAAACAACAGTAAGGAGCCGGATAATATAGGGCGTATACATGTAGACTATGCACAAGCACGCGATGATCAGTATGACTTTGAATGCCGGCAACGCCAATTTGCCCGTGAGATGAGACATCGTGTTCGGATGGAGGAGCAACTTCTTCGACCACCATCTCCACCGGTTATGGCCATTCCATATTCAGATCACGAATCTACAGCTCTCGCAGAAAATCTCAAATGTAAATGAAATAATATTTTAATATTGGTTCATGAAATAATATAATAAAACCATTGTTGGCACTCAAATACAAAATAAATACAAAATCAATACAAAACCCTACATTTGTAATACAATGAATAGTTCATTACTGTATTACTCATTATATAGACCTAGATTTAATAAAGGCCAAATATTACAAAGAAAGGCAAATGAGCAGATTATAAACATACAGTCTTATGAACTTGCATTCAAAGATTGTCTTATCCATATAGACAATTTTTTTTATAGATATTATACAGTAAGCTAAATGAAGTTATTTTTTCATTGTTATTACATAATAACAATATGCCATATAGGATACCATACCAAATTTTATTTTGCTTGTTTTCATATCATATTTATGTAACCTGCACCTTGTTTTCTATTGTGTAGTTTTAGTTATGTTTATGTTCTTTTTTATGAAAGCATTGGAACCTGAATTTCATGTAAACCCAACTTTGTGCATATTGACAATAAATCGATCTTGTATCTTGTAATAATATAACTTATTACGTGCTTCATTGCAGCCGATGAAAACTTTTTGGCGGCAGTATCTCTGTTGATCTCTTGGTTGGACAAAGGGGATTGCACCAAGAGAACTGCCAGTACATTCTACAGTATGATCCAATCTGTGAACAGGTAATGCAATAATCATCATCAACTGCTGATAGTGGTGGCCATGGTATCCACTTTGAACCTTGGAGGTCTTTAGTCACTTGTTCAATCCTGTCTTCTGCACACCTTGTGTTTCAGATGGAGGATTGAAATGAATGTTTCAATAGCACATCATCTTGATGAGATAATTTTTTTTACCACCATATTAATATGCACATTTTCTTTTTATTGTTTCACTCAAATCAGTCAAAGATTTGTTCAAGTGTTAATAAACTTTTTGATAATTTTTTTTTATACCATATTCTATCCATATACTAAGACTAAGCATATTATCATTAACTTTAAACATATGCTCTGTAATTTATTATGTTTATAAATAGGATATAGTATTTTTGTATTATATGTATGTATGTATGTCACAACTTTATTATATTGTATGTGCTTTGAACGACCAATGTAATCTCTGTGAGGACAATTAAATTATATTCTTCTGATTCTCCTTCTTTTGTTGATCCTCTAAAAACCTAGCCAAGTGAGACGACTAATGAATGAAAAACAGACATACGTTGATGAGTGGGAGGTTGCCAAGAATGTGTATAGACACAGGGTCAATGGCTTATTCAACCAATGTAAGTAAAGCTTTCATCTTGTTTTGTTATCAGAATTTGAGTCCATAATGCCAGTAAGAAGCCTGTTGGTTGGATATCCTGAAGTCCTGATGTTAGTAAGAAGTTGGTTGATTGAAATTTTTATGATCATGATGCCAGTAAGCAGCCTGTTGATTGGATGTCTTTGGGAGTATACCAGTGTTGATAATCTGAGTGAAATATAATCATCAAAAATATTACTCATCAAAAAAAAAATTACCAAATTTATTGATTTTTTATTTGTACATTATATATTTGTATATTGACCATATTCATATAATTCACAATATTTATAGTTTCCAAATATTATTGTTATTAAAAAATCTGTATTCAGAGATTTTAAATATCTTTTTGTTATCTCATGCATCATAAAAATGTTTATATAATGCCGATTATACCTTAAAATTCATAAAAATTAAGTGAATTTGTCATTAGAATGTGAATACAAGCTGTATAAATTTCTGAATGAGGACTGTAAGTTATGTAATCCATAGCAGTTTCATTAGAATATTTAAAAAACATAGAGGGCACTCTAGTTTATGATTTACATAGAGGGCGCTATACAAATTTTAATTGTTTTTGTGTCTTGCACATTAGACACCAACAAAGTTGGCAGGTGTATAATGATGAAAATATTTTTGTCATTGATTTCCTCTGGTTGTCAACAATCTGGCAAGTATGTTGATTTCAGATTCCTACCTTCCTTTATCCTTTTGATCACTAGACGGTGTATTTGTTGCCATTTTGTTTCTATCAAATTCATTGATGCTAACTGTCAAAAGAGGGCAGTGTTCTAAAAACAGTGGAGAGAACTAGCTTGTGTATAAATAAAAAAGTAATGTGACGTATTCTGCAGTATATATCAAAATTAACAAATTTATTATATCAATCATGTAGGTGATGTTTTATTTATAGGATTTTTATAGACAGGTTTGAGTTCAATTTTGAAGTTTAAATTCAATTTCAATTTCTGCAATTCAAATACCAGTTGCAAATCTTAAATATATCAAATATTATTTTTTTCATAAAAACACCTTTTGTTTATTAGGTGTTTTTTTTAGCTTCATCCTTTTTATACATTTGTGCACATAGCTTACTTTTCATACTGGAAGGTATCATATGCAGTCTTATTTAATTTGACTACAATGTCAATGTCAATCACAAACCAAATGGTGGAGTATATTCAGAATTAAACTTGTATTCCTCAAATTCAACATATACATTGTAATTATCTTCTTTGGGATTAATCATTTGCTTTCGGTTTTGCCCCAAACCAATCCTGATTTTACTTCCTTGGAATTGTGTGGACTGTACAGGTAGTATCTTAACCTACTCCTCTTCAACTTTTTGGAAACAGTGGCAGTGCCAGCATGGGGGGTCAGAGGGCCATTCTCCTCATCAGGAAAGCATGGATCTCTCCCATAATTCAACCCTGCAACAAGGTTGTCAGACTAAACATAATTGTTTATTCAAAGCACAATTTATGGGCCATCCTAAAACATATAATTTCTCCTCATGAGCCCCACCATTGATTTTATTCCGGGATCCTGACTGAGGATTTAGGCAGCCCCTGGGGACTACTATCAGTGAATCTCTGAAGCCGCCACTGTTTTCAAAATATACCCCCATTTGAGTCATCATTCCAAAATATTTTCTTCATAAAAATGTTGATGTTTTCAGATTTATTAAAAAATTATTAAGACCTTGATATTTGAATATGCTGTCTCTGTGTTAAAAAAAAGTTTGATGGGTTGAACCAGGTCAACAGATCGTTTTCAACAGCGATCTTCTCTCACTGCCACCACCAACAATGAGTAGGTGGCTTTACATCTTCAAGCATGGAGTGGAGATGAATTTTTTTTTCACATGACTCAACTTTTAAACATTTTATTTCTAAATATCTAGAAGTCATAATAATTATGTGAGTATGGAGGAAGCATCTCTTCTTTTTTATATATATTTAATAATAATCAATAAGAATTGGTAGTCGATGTGACCTTGGTACTTTCATATAGTCAGCCTGATAGAGAGCGTATTTGTGAGTGCTACCAAGCAACGAGCATGGGACCATTTTACTAAGCCTCAGAGGAAAAACATAGATACATGGAAGAAGCAAGCAAAGGTAACGAACCGCACCCTTGTTACACCTGTAATACGTAAGTAAGGTATATTTTTAGATGATACCTTTATGGGTAATTTACAGCCTTTTATTCAAATGCTTATCGAAGTTATTAGGAAGGTTTTGTAGCGGAATGTTTATGCATTAAGCTAAATGCACACAACAGAATAAACAAAACCCATTCATTCTGTCCACATAACCGCATAGTGGCATGTAATTTTCCACATGCGATGGACAGTGTTCTTACAGTTTACGTTGATGTAATAGAACCCAGTATCTCGGTATAGTTACGCGAACACCAATGGGGTGATTATTTGTTGAGGTTTCTGCACGCGATTAAAATGAAACATTGCTGTGAAGGTTTGAACCAACATGTGGCATAAATATACAAACAGAGCAATGTTTTGGGAAACTACATTGGTTGAAGCATAGTATGCTTAACTGTTATTACATAATTCATTCTGTTGTGACACTCCTTAAGAGTGTGCAAGGAAAAACAAGAACATCTTAGCTATTTATGTGTCTGTTTTATGTGGACTGTTTGAGTTTAACTAAGAACTGTGTTATCCTGGCTAAAGATATATGAATAGAAAAATATTTAAAAACATTATTTATTATTAGGCCTATAAGATCATTAATTAATCATTAATTACACTGAATAGGTTTAAAGTATTTTAAAAATTTTCAACAATAAATTTCATTATTATAACTGTAATATGCAAATTATCATGTTACCACTGTTCAAAATCGGTAAGTACAGCAGTCAAATTATGAGATTGTTTGAGGTCTTTGAGGTCATCAGAATCCTGAACAAAAGTAAGAAACGTTTATTCTAAAATCACTAAGTAATTGATGAAGAGACTGTTCACTTGTATTTATTACTTATATGGTTTGATTAACAATCAGTAACTATATGTTATATATTAACTATTTAGTATTTATTTTATTATTGTTGTATTTAACCCCTTAGTGATGACATGCACACATTTAATTTATTGTAAACACCCTTGATATAAAAATGATTTTAGTAATTTATTGGTAGTTACTGGTAACAATGTCAGGGAATATTAAATAAATCAAATATTTTTCTTGTTTGTTAGAAAATCAAGTTGAGTCAACAAGAAGAGTTGAGTAACATTTTAAATGAGAAAGGTGAGGCAGACATGGATGTATCAGATGATGAAGATGCGGAAACCAAGACCCTGTTGATGGTTCAAAGTGCACAGGAGTACGCTGCCAAAAACCAGTTGCTGCAGGAGTCATCGGAAGCTAAGAAGATAAAATTAGATTCAGATGAAGGTAGATTTTTTTAAAAATTTTTTTCATCATTTCTTTTATTTATTATACTTTTTTTAAATTTTATTTTTAAATTTTTTAAATTATTTTACTTTGAGCATCTCTTATGAAATGTATGTTAGATTGTGGCTATTTTAAATATTATTCTTAAATTGAATTGTACTGTACAATATTCATGTCTGCTTGCTATGCCAATTTGCCATTTTACATGCTATTCAAACTGTTCCCAGTTCTACTGTCGGTCGGCAACCCATGGGTCACGCCATAAATTTGGATCATGGACCAACTTCTGAAGGCCGCCAAATCCCATCTGGGTCTAAAAAAAACCAACTATTTAACAGTGTCGCAATCAACACCAAACCAAAACTTGTTGTAAAGGGATTAATAAAATGGCTATTTCTTCAAATTTGTGTTAAATTGTTTGACCTGAGTTACAAAAAGTTTGATAAACCTTCCTGTGCACTCGTGGTGTACCCTGAGTAGGCGTCGTCATTGTCACTCCGTCATTGTCAGCACCCAAGTAATTAATACATCACCATAAAAGGGTTTTTTAACCAACATGTGATTGAACATTCCAGCCCACTTTCATATGCAGTGCTCAAACATTTCTTTCCCCAGCAAGTCTAGTAGTATTAGTACTGTTAGCAGGCTAATATTTTGATAATGTACAAGGAAAAAATAAGAATTATCGGCAAGAACGAGTGCTTATGGAGAATCTGATGTCTTTGAAAAACAGAAAAAATTTTCTGGCAGAACAACCAGAGTTTATAGATTGTAATTGAGACAATTGTAATCGAATTGCAAGATTCATGATACCATTCTCCACAACAAAATATTTTTACGAGACAGTTCACAGTATTTTGATATATTATGCTGAAATCCTCATTGAAGAGCATTTCAGCACTCATTTTTTAAAATTATATATTATGATACCCAATATTCAAATATTTGTCTTGTTATTGAATGGATGCCTAATAATCAACACAGGTAGAAACGTTTTTACCTTTCATCTGATTTCTAAGTATTGTCTTGTTGATTTTTAGAAGTAAACACACTTAAAGAAGAAAACGACACAATGCGATGTCAACTTGAAGCATTCAAAAATGAGATGGAGCTGCTTAAAGTTGAACGTGCGAAGGAGTATGAGGAAAAGGATACGCAGATTAAAGCGTTACAACATGCCTTGCTTGGCATGCAACAGGTATACTTTTATTAACGATACTAATAACAATGATGATGATAATAATTGAGTGCTTGGATTAACATGGTGTATTTGATAATATCATGTATCATGTATTTTTTCATTAGTTTAGTACCTGTTTCCAAAAGAGTTTTTTCTATTTTGTAGGGCCTATTATAATTAAAACAGGTATAGGTAACAGTGTGCATTTATATAGCTGCTCGTCCACTAGGTAATTAATAATTAATAGTAATTTAGTGTATACTATAATAAATAATGTGATAAATATGTGATACATGTTTACAATATGTAAGTATGTATCTCATAACATTATTATTTTTTATATGTTGTTTTAGTTAATTATAATGTTTTATATTTTGTGTTGGTAGCAACTAATGGAAGCAAAAGGAAACCTTAAAAAACATGATGAAGAAAAGAAAAAACAGGAGGTAAGCAGAATACAGTACTTTGTGAGAAAAGGAATTCGTTTTGTGTCGTTATGAGAGTGGTTTTCGGATTATGGTCATAATGTTTGATTTTAGATGTTTGTGATGTCTGTTGAAGTTAATCAATCAATCAAAAGTAGTAACCAATACATCAATAAATTAATCAAATTAGCATTTGTTTAACACTTTCTCATAGAATTTCTTTTTTTCTAAATATTTAATTAATTGGAATTTAATTTGGTTAATGAATTGTATTTTTATAATTTTTGATATCTGCTGATTCTAATGTTTGTAATTCTGTGTCTTTGAATGTATTTGATTTTTTTTTTTTCATTTCCATAAATTTTTGTACTTAAAATAATTTAAGACTTGTTCTGCTTTTTGTATTTTATCGTATACCTGAATAAATAAATAAATAGGTAAATTGAAGTGTTTTAAATTGCAAAGCTAAGTATACATAATATTAAAAAGCACGGAAAATATAAAACCTAAAACTGTCGTCGGGCACTCTCTGCGCACGACAGTCGTCAGCCAACTTGATTCTGTGAAGAATGCAATGCCACTGACTGCACGTAAACGATCATTTTAATGGCAGTTCATTCAAAGTGCCACCGACAATCATCAGACAATGGCCTCTAGCTATCACATGGAGCGGATTTGGATTCGTCGTACGACCATCGTACAATGCAGTCAGTTCCCGGCTTAAGTATAAACATATTTTAAATTGCAAAACTGAACATATTTTAAAAAGATACTGATAATTTTGGTATCCTAATAAATTTATGTGTTCTATTAATTAATTAAAGTGTTAATAAATGAATAATGTTGAAGGTTAAATTCACTCAGCCTGGGTATATGTGAGGTTGCAACGCAATAGCACACGGAAGACTATTCCAGATAAAGGCAATATTTATTTGACATAATCGGCTTAGGTTTGACTGACAATGTCACTGTGAACATGTGCAAATATCGGTACAATTAAATATGCCTTTTATAACGCAAGAGTTATTAAATTATTTTATAATAAAAATAAAACTATGATAACCATTTACAATATAACATAAATAATAAAACAAAAAGACAGTAATTCTGAAAAGAGACAGAGACATTTTGAGATTCAACGTTTCGATCTATTTGATCATTTTAAGAATACTGGTGAGAAAATCTCACCCATCCATATATATTTACAATATTTACAGAAGTATAACAGAAAGCAAATAAAAACCGAGATTAAAATCAAAGTTATAACTAGCCAATTAAAAACGAGGTAATTAAAAATGAGGTATGTCTTATATTAAGTATAAACAATAAACAATGAATAATTAACAATTATTCAACAGTAGTATAGTCTGGGAATGCTGGCCGAATGAAAGTCTCATGAGATGAAATAAACAATGAGATGAAATAAACAATAAAATAATTCAGTGAAATAAAATAAAATAAATAATACCTCTGGTAAAATAAACCAAATGGAAAATAACATGAATAATTATTATGTAATCACTACGGAGTGAAATGCATATATTCACTATTAGCCAAGTGTATAAAACAAATCAAAATATCTTCATCTCTCATGTGTGTTACCCTAATTGTGTTATGTTTTATAATAATACTGTTAAATTTAATATTTATCAGACTGAGAAGCCATCCGAGTTGACAAATTGGCTCAAGACGTCCACCTCATCACGGGATGTTGATAGCGAAAATAAAGAGAAAACCAGCAGTAGCAAAGAAGGTAGCGAGACAACTCCAGAGACTGTGTTAACGGAAACGGACGGTATGCTTGTAGGTGAGTATCATGGGACACCAGGATTGAAACGGTTAATACCGTAAACATTAGCGATTATCACATAGAGATAATCGTTGGCAAGTATTGATCTTTAAAGATATACAGTGCTATTTGTAATTGTAGAAAGTATTCTCGTAGCAATTAAAAGACATACTGTATTTATTCGAATAGACGCCCTGGGGCGGTTATTGTTGAGAAGAGTTTTGAGGGGCGTTTATCCAATGTAAAATGGATACGTATATACTCAAATAAACGCCCCAAATTTCACTGTAAATATAGAACTGTAATACATGATTACCGACAAAATGTGTTATTAAGTATTGGTTAGTAATCAATTTAGTAATAAATAGCCTAGAATCATCCTGTCTTAATATTTCTGTACGTGCCAGGTATTCCTGCAACGCTGTATAAACATACAACCTGCTGTCAGTGGGATATGCTAATATTAATTAAGTATTGGTTAGTAATCAATTTAGGGCTGGCTTTTAATGGGAAAATGTTTGTAATCAAAAAATCGATTCTCAACAATATGCATCTCATTAGAATTTTTGTAGCTTTACTTAATGGTGTAGCAATTTTTTAAAGAACTTTATACTTCAAAACATTTTTTAAAATGTATGCAAAATTATTTTACTTCTTACCCTAATCCAAAAACATTTGTGAAAGGGAAACTTTTTATTGAGGATTTTGTATACAATCATTGTATATGTTACTGTAATGATCAATAACAGCTTAATATACTTCTGAATTACAACATACATTTTCACTTCTCTTTTATTAGGCTTACTCGCAACGTTCCTTCACGTTCATCCCTTTGGTGCATCCATCGAGTACCTCTGGTCCTACCTGCAACGCCTGGACCCAAAGGTCACCCCAAGGGAAATCGAGTCGATCTTGGTGAAGCTACCAACAGTGTTTAAACAGGAGCTTTTCGGGGTTGGAGCAACACTAGAGAAAAGGTGGCAGTTCATTGGATTTAAGACTTGTCTAAAAGAGAAGGAATGAGTCACAGTCTTGTGGAAAATTGATACATTAATTTGCGTTGTGAAATTGCAGCTAATTTATGCAGATATTTTCAAAGGACATTTTATCAGAGAGATTTTTATGAAAAATGTTCAGAAATGCTCAAAGGAATTTATTCTCTACATATGGAGTCACTCATGGACATTGAACAAACTTCTCAATTCACTGTGGAGTATTCCTAGCTGTTGATTGACCAATATCATTCCAATTTTCCTTTTTACCCATTTATATTCCTGGGCCACAAAGACGATAAGTGTAAACTATCTTTCCCAAAGATGTAGGCAGTGAGCTATAAACCCAAAACCTTTAAAATCACAAAACCAGCACCAGTGTTACACTAACACACATACAAATGTATTAACCACAGTGTCTGACTACACCCTTGGAAAATGTGTGGGTTACAATGGCATGATCTGAATGTTCAGATTAATAATGTGGAGAGCAGCGACACATCTGTCTGTTGTGTAATATGCAAGACATATTAATACTATTTTAGATATTAGACGTACAGTAAATGTAAAATGTATATATTATAAAGAATGAATGAATTCATACAGTATTAGGGTTCTGGGGACCCAGTGCAGAGCCTACCGTCATCAGCACACCAGAAAGTGTAACCTCATTTTAAATAGTCCTAGAAGGTCAGCTGATATTCAGAGGCCCTCCTACATAAATGAAATAGCATGATGCTTTTATCAGCGAAGTTTCTTTATGATGCTTAGGGAGTGGAGTTTTTTTTTTTAGTCGTGAGAAAAAGTCCTACTGTCACAGGAATTGAACCCAGGACCCTGGGATTAGAAGTCAAGCATCTTAACCACTTAGCTATTCAACTCCATTTCTTCTTTTAAAAGATAATGTAACAACAGTAAAATATATTTTGTATAATACTGTAATAAAAGAAGACTGATTTTGTGGTGCCCAGTGACTGGTATGAAACCAATACCCAATTGATGTGATGCTTCTTTGGAGACTTTGTCAATTATTGATCAGATATGCAGTGGCGTAACAAAGAGGCCATGGCTAAGACTTTTTAAAGCCTGGGGCTGGGTTCGGGTATAGAGCCCAGTGGAGCACAGGGTAACAATTCAGCATTTTTAATGTTTTAGGGGTGTATTTTGATGTTTTTCTTTACATAAAAAAAAAAAATAAAAAATGCTGATGAATATCCCAGGGATCCTTTAAGGTCTGGGCCCTGGATTTAGCCAGTGAGAGCTCATAGCTGTTACTCCAATACAGATATGGATCCAGTTCATGCAAAATAAATTCAATTCTTTTATTTCAGACAATTAATATCCATATAATAACAGACAAAACAAGGCAGGAGAAAAAACATCAATCAACTGATTGAACTGGCACAAAAGAAATTGTGAACCTCTTAGAAATAATTAAAGGACAAGGCAAAATAAAGAATAATGTTATTTTACAATATAAGAATTTTGAAAGCATGAACACCTATTGCTTTTACTGTTTTGTTGTTAATGTCATCATTATTAATATTGTTACTATTTAGATATGCTATCAATGCTAACATGAAGGCCTAAATACCTTGTGGCTCATGGACTGTATTTCCGACTTTCAGAATGGGTTCACTCAAAAAGGGGTTTGACAGCAGTTCCCTGGTCATGGATGGGCCTGTGTAATGTTCATCTTCACTTCTGCAGTACTGTTATTTATCTGTTATAGAATCGTGAATATTTACATACGTTGGAAGTTAAAATGCTGAGTAATTACAGTATTTTGTACTGTCAATTATTTTTCCAAACACTGCTTACTGATATACTATAAACAGTCCCCACAGAAATACTTGTTGAAATACAACCATTTCATTTCATTTTTGTGTTAATAAAATTGAAGAAACTTTGAAAACTATTCTGAATCAAGAGATAGTCTTTATTGCTGCATAAATACCATATTCATGAAAACAAGCATTAAAATGGATGTGCTAATAAATTTTTTTTTAATAACTTTAAAAAAATTACATGTACTTAAAACTAAGTAAAATGGCTCTCACAAGCTGGTGTACTGTAATTAAATTTATACCACATTCATCCTACAATACTTTTAAAATGTAAACATCCCTGACTTTCTATTTTGATTTCCAATGACACAGCACAAGCACACTTAATATACTGGTATGCTACAGAATATATATGCTATTAAGAAGCCTTGATATTACTATTTTATTTATGAATACCTAAGAACAAGTTACAGTATTACAAAAATTGTCCAAAATATCAGATATTTTCATACTAACCATACTGTTATGGATCTGGATAGAAACAATTACAGAGCAAAAAACAACCCCAACAATGGTCAGTATACTCATAGAGAAAATAGAACATTTTCTCTATGGTATACTTAACAAGTTACTGTACTGTTTTAAAAAATATGAACAAGGATGAGTGTAGTTTTTATTGTGTCTACTTCCCCCAATGGGGCATAGACACTATGTCATGATGTAGCAATTAAAGATGGTGGGGAAAGGCTAAATCCGGTTTATGCATGATGGGTACTACTACCACGAGGTAGGGGGTGCTCTATTGACAATCGAATAGTGTTCGGAACTCGAACAAAATAACTGTCTTCAAATTTCGAGCCTACGAGCTCAAGTCCCCAGTCGGACAACTTAGCCCCCCCCCCCCAGAAAATACATCCTAGAGCCGCCATTGATGGGTTGCTCAAAATTGCAGGTACAGTATAACAACAGCTGTGGAACTTTAAAAACTAAACTGGAGGATGAAGGTTTATTTTATGGCTCACTTTTCTTTTACAATAATTTATCTGTAATTGGGTCTAGGAGTAACAATAAATTTCCATAGTGTCTTTGTCTATTTCTGTAATTGTCCATAATTAGGCAAAATTTCTGTAGGAACTACAGAGGTTCCATATAACTTGAGAAGTCTGTGACAATGTTACTCATGTGATCCAGCAATATTTGGTTTAAAAAATGAGTTGGAGGATTTCGGACAATGAGCTTGCTTTTGATCATTTACAACGCATCAGTTCAGACCAGTAGCAGTGCTAGGATTCCTTCCACGGCAGGGCCAAGCCCCCGACAGGCACGGCAAGAGTTGTACTTTGGAGCGTAGCGCCAAACGAGGGCTGTAGGCCCAAGCGAGGGGAGGGTTTTTGGGGATGGGGATACCCTATCCCAATGAAAAATTAAAAAGAAATATGCCTTCCCTAGTTTGGGGTAAATGACTGGGAAGTACAAGCTTTCTTTGGAAAATTTAATAAAGGCTGGCATATGCAACTCTATTTACAGGGGACTGTGCAATGATGTCTGACTTCCAAGCTTATTGTTTTATGTTCAAGGTTTTAATAGGTAGGTTTACAATTTTTTTTTTTTTACAATGCATTCAATTTAAAATTGGTGCCATATCTTCCTCAAATGGAAATTGGCTAATCATATATATAAGGGTTGTGATGTTTTCTTCGATACTCTGTCTGAAGTATGTTGATAACATACTAACTTCAAATCTGGTTTACAAATATTTCAGTTAACTATTTAATAGTAATAATAAAATTCAACATTATTATTATGGCATAAGAAGTGCGTATTAAGCTAGAAATCCATATGTATGATTGAGATTGTGGCTCTGTTTGCGGTGCGTTTTAATCGATGTAACTGTTTTAAACAAGAGTGATTCCATTAGTGCAGTTGCGTTGCGCTTCTGTAAACGCATGTACTTATTTTAATCGCTCCATGGAGCGATTCACCCATTTTGATTTCAGCCCGCCGTGTGGTGTGGTGAATCCATGTAAAGGGGCCTTTAAAAACGCATGTGATGAATTCACTTAAAACGCACTGTAACCGAAACAGCAAACAGACAAATGGATTCTTAGCTTTACAGTGGCTTTTCGAAAGATGAAAGTCAAGTTTTATCTTTCTAATACCTGGTAAAAACTTACGCATCCTGGAGTTTATCACTTGATAGCACTGGTATCTTAAATCCAACACTTAATAACTCAGCACAATTTAATACCATTAACAACCATCAACTTTATCAACTTACAGATTAAGAACTGTGGAGGGGAGGTTAAGTGCTTGCCTTCAGACTACAAGGTCTTGGGTTCAAATCCTGAAATATTCTAACTACAAAAATGCAACTTTACTTCCTGATACCCAATCCAAACCAGAAAGAAATGTTACACAGGATGCATGTTAATGTTACACAGACACCCCAAGATACGTCTTCACGAGTGAATTAAAACCATGCTAAAATTTGGTACAATGATACGCAGAAAATTACGATAGGAATGCAGCAGTGAATGGTAAGTTGTGCCTTGTTACTATGTATACAGATTCATACTATATCTTGGGAATTTTCTCGTCTGAATTGGATAAAAGTAAATATATAGAATCATAGTTATAAGAATGACCAACCCTCTACTACTCTAGCTTCATAATGAGACATGGTTATAAAGCATACGTTAAGGGTCCTAAATGATCATCTTCGTTGGATGGATTTAAAATTTGTTTATAATGTATTCTTTAAAATTTGAATATACTTGATATTTACAATGTTTATTAATTTATAAAAATTAGAAAGTTACATTTTTGCATTTTCTTAAACATCAATTTATGTAGCAGTCAATTTATATAACAGCAAATGTTTTTAATGATTATTTCAGGTGCTACACAAAACATAGTAATACTAATCCCAATTTTAGTATATTATCATATATGGTAATAATAAGTTAAGTTGGAGTGCATATTTGCTTATTAGCATATTCATGAGCAGTTCTTCTGTTGCTAAGCAATGCAACATGTACCTGTTTTCTTTGTGGGTGTGGAATTTGAATCTCTTTTGTAAATTATTCACAGCTACCAAAAAAAATTGACATATTCATACTGTGAACAAGGAGAGCCATCTTGATGACATGTATTTAGCATATTCACTGAATATTCATTATATCTAAAAACTTTTTATCCAATCTGAAAAACAGAATTGGCTTTTCTCTACGGAACTGTTTCATACCAATTTTTGGTAATTTCATGTTTGACTAATACGAAGAATGTAGTCAAGGAGTTCTTCTGAGTTGTCTGTTTCCAATAATTCTGTATAATCCTTCACTACTATTGCAAGGTCGTCAATATTCCATCCCTTTTCAAGAGCTTTTCGACACACTTTCTTAAGCTGACAATAAAAAAACAAATACACAGATAATCAGGTGTACTCTTATTATTAATTTAAATTTAAACAAAACTAGATAATGTAACTTAAAGCTGGACACTCACTGCGTGGTACAACGGTCGTAAGACCGTCGCACGACGAATCCACATTTGCTTCCGGTAAGCAATAGACGACGCAACGCTGTCTGCTGATCGTCAGTGACAATCTGAACGGACCCTCATTAAAAAGACGATCCGTTGGGTCCGCGTTATTGTGTGCGTTCTTCGTCGCTTTGCCATTACGTCGCACGCAGTGAGTAACCGGCTTTAGAGAAATGAACAAAAAAAGTTTTGTGATACCTGTAAATGATTTTACTATTGCAGTTTTACTAATGCAAATTTTATTTTTATTCGGTTTAAAGAAATCTCCTTCACAGATGTTTTTTATGAACTGCGATGTTAATCTGCATGTGCTAACCATGAATATTCCATGGGATAAATGATAACCAATAATTAGAAAACCACAGAATGGGGTAGAACTCCTAAATTAATTTGAGTTAAATAATATATTTCATGGAAATAAACAACTGACTTTCAATTACAGACAAAACCTGCTCATTAATTCCTAAATATACTCATAACAGGAATCCTATAAATAGAAGGTATTTAAAAATAGGCAGTGGATGGCTACAGCAGTCTTAAACCAATTCCTAAATATGATTGGATATTATTGTATGTATGGTTTGGACTAAAAACAATAATATCCAATGAGAAGTAGGAATTGGTTTAAAATTAGTGTAACAATAGCCACTGCCTAAAAATTAATGACCAAAATTACTGTATTACTTAAAGCACACACTTTTTTGCTGGTAGATAATGCCATTATCAGGAGGTTTGTCTAAGCTAAATATGATGAATGTTAGGCCTACCTTTGGTCCATTCATCGCTATTGATCCCCCAGGCAGTTTTGAATTGGTAACAGTCAGCCATAACATTAAAGGCTTCATCTGAGGGTCCCAGTAGTTTTCCTGGTTCTCTTCCGCAGACTCTAAACTGGATGGTAGAGCTCCATCAGATGCTGGTTCTTCTGCGGGCTCTGCTTCTTCTAGACAAACATTGTTTTGTTATGTTACACACTTGGTTGACAATATGAAGTAATAGTACATAGAAGATAAGCATTGACAAGGAGTTATTGTATCATAGGCTATATAAAAAAAAAATTGCAGATCAACTGACCGACCGACCCTGATTTTCAAAAGTTATCATTTGGTTTTGGCCTGATGATGATGATAATTAGTGTTATTATTGATAATAATGATAATTATAAATCTTGTTGTTGCTTTATTTACTGTTGCTGTGATAAAAATAATTATTAATTTATTGATTAATGATATCATTGCTAACAATAAACATGTTTGTTACATAATCGGGCTCACTATTGAGCCCACGATCAGGTTCACGATTGAAGACAGTTGTTCATATTTTTAAATGCCTTGTGGTGTTTTAAAATAATTTTGATTATCATTATATCTTTTGTAATGTTCAATAATAATTTTAAAAACAATTTTGAGCCTACCTGTTTGTAATGAAGCCCCACCAGCTTGACCATCACGGAGTGCCTGTAAAGCCGAGGCTACAATAGAATTAGCAAGGTTTGTTGCCATGGCAAGTAAATTTCTCTCTTGAGCCGCTGGATCTAGACTTACTGCTCCAGACTCTTGTGTAGCTGTATCCACATTAAGCTCTTCTTCATTTTTGTCTGCAATATCTCCAAATTGTTGCCTAAAAGCACTTGCTAAGATGTTGTTAGCCAACTCATATGCAAATTCTTGAATATGATGTGGAATCTCCTGCAAGTCTTCTTTAAACCTTGCGCTCTCCAGTTCATCTGCAAAGTCTGACAGCTGAGATCCTCTTCTCTCAAGCTCTCTTTCTTGCTCTATGGATGCTCGACGAAGCTCCTCCCTAAAAATAGCAATGTTTTCCTCTGTGCAACTTGGTCTCTTGCCTGTGATGTCGATGTTTCCAATCTTCAGTAGATCTTCGGTGAAAGTGCTCGCTGAGCTTGGCTTCTTTTCCCGGCGACATACTTTATGGATACCGTCACTCACAGCAGCTGAAGCTAATCTGCTTGCCAGACTATCAAGGCTTGTTAATTTACAGCTGGGCTCCAGTTCAGGTTCTTCAAATGCAAACCGCTTCCGAAGCTCTTCCTCCAGCACATGTTGGTTATTTTTAGTAATATCAAAATTATTCTTGGTCTGGGAGTCTGGCGTCGGTGGTGGCGTGCCTGGAGTGTGTCCGCTGTTTTCTCCGGACAAACGATTCTCGCTATAGTCTGACATGGATGCTTTAGCACTTCTATCAAACATTGTATTCACATCTCTACCTTGTGCTTCCTGTGCTAATATTGAATTTCCTCCATGCACTTTCTGATGCATCAAATGTGTACTTGGCTCAGGAAGTTCCAATTTGTGGCTTTTTTCAAATAATTCCGAATCATTCCTTTTGACCTTTGACCCATCACAGCTGACAGTGGCATTTGTTGCTAGGCAAACTAAATTTCCTATGTTCCGGTTGCTACTGTTTGATCTTTTCAACTTGTTTAATTTTTGCAAAGCGGCACTGATAACCATGTCAGCAAACTGGGATGTGTCAAAAACATGACCTTTATTTTCTTGGCACCGGTTCAAACACTCCTTTGGCATGTTAGCACTGTTTTGTCCACACTTAAAATTTCTAACTTCGGTGAAGCTTTCCTGAAGAATCTTCTCAACATATTCTTCTACTGAGAAGCTCTTTTTTGGTATGATGACAGGGCTACTACTAGTCTCACTAACAGAATCCATCCTAATGATTTCATATGAGTCACTTTCCCTCAATGATGACATCGGTGAGATAATACTGTACTCCTCTTCATTTATCGATCCATAGCTATCTGAATCAAGAGAGTCATTTACGACATCCTGGGCGTCCAGGACTGCCATCTTAACAACCCGTCCTGCGAGCTGGTCAACAGCTTCAGCAAAGCTCGCCCTCTCTTTCTGGTCAAAAACTAGCTTCTGTACATCAGGACTGGTGATCTTTGAAGAATGTAATCTTTTCTTTTTCTTCTGCACAACATCGTTAATAAGTTTTTCAACAAGGTCACTGGCAAGTTTCTCTATCTTTTTATAACTGAAGTCTTGATTTTGATTTGTACCTTTGACCGATTCAAATTCATTGTCTGTGTTGCCCCCAAACTTTCCAGTGGGACTAGATTTACTATTACATACACCAAATATCATCGCTAAGCTCTTTTCTACCATATTTTGAGCAAACTTTTCTACTGAGTTGACCTGACGTGAGTGGTCTCCATCAGAGCTGAGTTCAGGGGTGATACTATCAGGAGTGGGACGGAGAGCGATTGGTCTCATTGCAACACCGACTGGCTGTTTAGCTTCAAACTGCTGGATCCCTGGCATCAGCGAAGAAGCTGTGTGCAGGCCGTGTAACACAACTGATGACGCAAGAGTTGTAGCAAAATCGTCTACATGAGGTTGTGAGTCATCTTCGGTAATCGCTGAGATCTTCTTTCCGAAATATTCATCCATTTCTGAACCAAACTCTGACAGACTGGTACTATGATGAGACGAGAGTTCATTAGAGCTGCGACGACGCAGCAAATTCACGTGCAGACGATCTGTGTCCTGGTAATAATACTGTGCCACATTATGCACCGTGTGTCCCGATTCTGTAAAGCTCGCTTGTTCTCGAGGGTTTGATCGGTTTGATGAGTTGCTTGAATACTGAGACGAGCGACTGTCGTCAGAGTCACGGCGTAGTTTTCTGCTGCGTACCGCGTCATATATTGCGCAATTTGTTATAGCCTTGCTAAGAGAATTACTGTAGCCCGATACAAGTTCGTATGGAGAAAGAAAACCTAAAAAAAAAAGGGCAATAATATTCCAGATATTTTTATAATCATTGGTGGTAGGTTAAAATGTCAAAGAGAGCTGGGTCTCCCAGTTGGGGAGAAAAACTATAATTCGTCGGGGAGAAAAAAAAAATGTACATGTATTTTCTATATATTATTATTAATAGACTCCAAAATCGAATAAATAAGCCTTTGAAACTCCCAAATTGTCATATTTCCCTCTGGAACAATTTCAAGAGATTTTGAGCGATGTTCGACTACGACCACACCCCGTCGGGCAAATTCTAGCACCACAACTGTTTTAACGGTAAACATAAAATATCAATTAATATGAAATTAAAGAACAATTAACAATTAATATTAAAATAATAGCTAATCTGTGTGTATCTGTGTTATTTTAAAATACAAATTATATTTATATTTACCTTGATTATATTTAAATTTACATTTTTAACCTTATTTTTATTATTAAAATACTAATTATAAAATATAAATCAAATCATGAGAGTTAATTTTTTAGTGAGAGAACCCAATTAACAGTGAGTACAGGGTTCCATATTTATTTTTTAATAGTTAATTTTTAGCAAATAAAAATTTAGCAAATAAAAAAAAAAACGATCTGCAACTTACTATTATGTGTTAGACTTTCTGGCGCAGTTTCATAATCACTTTCTATTGTTCCATCTGATTGGTCAATAGCATCATGATAAACACTATCCAGTTCTTCCTGTCCAATTGTTTCTTCTGTAGGCTGGAAAAAGGCAAGGTATGCTATGTTGTGATTTTATGAGTTAATAATTTATGAATAGATATCATGTTCTACACAACATAATCTCTCAGGGATAAAGCTATAAACCCCCTCCCCCACCCCCAATGTGCGGTTAAATATGTGATAGTGTCATATTTAGGCCAAGTGAAAAACATTAAAATGTATTGTCCTCAATGAGATTTGAAACAAGACTACCGTTTGCAATTGCTTTTTTTTTCAATTGGTTTTGTTTTCTATTGCTTATACTAACTGACATCTAATACCAAGCCAGTATAGTCTTTTGGATTTTCCAATTTAGAACACATTTCCCTCAAAGCAACAACATTAATAATGAAATTATCAAAAATTTGATTATCTACTGTTGGTTGATTGTCTATTTTTTGTGCTATATTCATCTATTACTACTATTATAGGGAGAAGATTTGTACTTATGTTTAACTATATTATTATTACATTAATTAACTACAACATATCCCTGTCTCAAAATTATGTTATAATGCGAATACAGCCCATTTTATCACTGGTCAAAAAGCATACTAATTAGATAATTAGAATGTATCTTGTTCAAACAGTATCCTACACATTGTATGTACTGTAGACATACAACATGCACCCGACACTAAATATTGTTATTCAATTTGATGTACGGGAAATGATGAAATATATACGTAATTTGAAACAAAGCAACAACTAACCCCAATACCGTAACTAATTATGTGTATGAAACCGGGGGTAGATTGGAAGGGGGAGGCAAACTGATGTCTCTATGTGAGAGACACCAGAGTTTTTTTTTTCAAATATTTAACATTTATAGAGAAATGGAGGGAGCACCTCTCTGTTGAACCACCTGTGAAGTTTTAGAAAATGGAGCCTTCAATTTCATCATACCTTTTATACGTCACTAAAGCAAACTTATAAATTATAAATACAGTAGAACCCATGAATAGGAGTTGGTCGTAGTATACTTACTCTTGTTTTGTGGCCATAAAGTGTCCCCTTAATAGTGGTGTCTACAAGGAGAAGCATATACTGTACTAAGCTGACATTACACTATAGTATACATTAGGCTACTAGACAATTTTTAGAATAATAATAATAATAATAATAATGTCATTATCCATCCCTAGTAGGGGTGCTCGCGGCGCCGTTTTCCACCTGCCGAGTGTACATGTAGCCATTTTCCGCATTATTATATGAATTAATTAATTTAATTTTTTATTTAATCATTAACGTATATTTATTTGTGTCGGACCAGACAGGATGGGAAAGATAGGCAAAATAAGATGCAAATACTCTTCGGGGTCTCCATCCATCACCACCCTGGCGCAATCCCGGACCTCTGCCTAGGTGGCTCGAACAAAGGAACGGGAAACACATTTGCCCTGCCACAGACGACCGGGTGCTCAGGAGTCGAGACAGTGGCCCCAAAAAATGGCCCCAAAAAATAAATGCCGGCCTGTGAGAGACAATGACTTGAGAAAATTGAAATAAGACATATGGTCAAGGCAAGGTATAATTATATAAAGGAAATGGTAAAAAGAATAATTTCCTGTCCTGCCATACATGGTAGATAAAGGTTACGACATTAATTAAATGCAACTTAAAAGGTAACAATATTTTTAAAATATTTGTAAATAAATAATATTTAACTAATAATAGTTTTGAAGGTTGTTTGGCATCTTGGAGGTCAGTAGAGATTTTCTTTTTTTAGTTGATAAATTATTCCATTTAGGAACAAGTAAAAGAAATATTATTACTACAAATGTTTATTCTGACTTTTTTTTGTAAAATGAATCTAGTTGACAAATAAGATCAAAGTAGAGTCTAGCTATAGGAGACTGTTTAGATACCATACTCTACATAATCTAGATTCTAAGAGAATCTCAAAAATCAACTTCAACAATAATGTAATAACAGATTACAAATGTCTTTGCTTATGAGAGTACTGTACCTGTATGTGATAATATTTCACCTAACGGATTATTCCAATCAATGTTTATAGTATCACAAATTACACTTGGATACTGTGCATATGGGAATTCTCTCAAATAATTCGTCATATAAGATATACTAGATATTACTGTAACATGATAAGTAGGCCCTACTGAAACAGTTTTTTATATTAATATATTATTGTAATATTTGCTTATAACTGAGTATATTTTGAAGATGGACCAGATCGATACCATTAATATCATAGAAGAGTGAACCAATACATCTTATCTTTTTATCTTCTCTTTATCAATATTCTGTACATGACATATTTGCATAGGTTTAGGAAGTGATAAACATAAAATGATAAATTGCAAGTCTCAGAATTAAACCTTGTGGATATTTATAATCATGGGTTCAGAATTTGCGATCTAATTACTAAGAAATTAAAATTAATCCGCAAGCAAGCAGATGACGGAAATGTTTCTCTATGTACAGTACAGCACAGCATCAAGTTATATTTAATGGCTCATTGTTTAATCATTACATTAGTCCTACAGTACTATCATGAGCTTTTAAAGATTCATTGCATTATTAAGCAATATTTAAAACATGTTCTAATTGGAAAATCCAAGCGTGTATACTACTTGGCCTCATATAGCTCAGTTGGTAGAGCATCCGAACAGTAAATGAAAGGTCTTGGGTTCGAATCTCTAGGGACAATATGTTCTTCTCAAAAATGAATATCATCATTATTTATCACTGGAGTGAAGGTATAAATCCATACCAAAGTTACCATCATATTTAATCATGTACAATTCTTATTCCTTTTAATTGAGAATTAGAATTAGATGCTTTCCTCCTCAACTGACTTAATAATGACACACAAAAAAACCATTCCTACAGTACGGTAAAACCTCAAATTGAAGCCCTGGGCTACTTCTTTTTTTGGCAAACTTTGGATAGGCTTCTTTTCAAGGCTACAGTACTTTTGCAAAGTAAAAAGGGGGCTTCTTTTCAAATAAATGCTGTACTGTATATATTGGGAATTTGTACTATAAAACAAGGCCACTGTAATATCAATCTGTATCATGGAGTGCATTAACTGGTATTAAATTGAACTACTGTATAAACCAAGCTTGTTTTTAATTTATTTTGTTTTTTGAAATTCAGGTACAAGGTATGTACTGTACTACTTCGGAAAAAAGAAGCCTATGATATCTTGAAAAAAAGCCCATGAGCTTTTTTTCAAGGCTAATTTTGCAAACTAAAAAGGGGGCTTCAATTCGAGATGGGCTTCTTCTCTCTTCTTCTTCTCATTGGCTTCATCAATTTGAGGTTTTACGGTATATTCTTTGCACAGATCTTAAATTGAGTGAAATCACTTAGTATTTTTGTAATAAACAGCATGTAAATCAGTGAAAATTGAATTAGTTCAATCTGTGAATTATTAGAAACCTATTTGATTTTTTTTTAAAATGAAGAACTGAATAATTTAATTAAATATTTGAAAGGTATTTATTGTAGATGTAATTACACAAGAATATGTATAATAATATATCGAACACTCATTCAGTGCTATTATCTGTCTCTTGTTACTGGCTTCTTTATTAATAATTCTCTGTCCAACGGTATGGATTACTACAGGTTATCATAACCTTTAAATACAATCAACATCACCATAGCGACCGATTTAGGATCAATATTTTGTGATTGCAGTTGTAACTTAATGTTTTTTATAATTGTATTATAATTATAAAAAAAACATAAACTTATACAATTTTTTTATAATCCAAACAAAATATCAAAAGATTTGATTCATATTTATCTTGCATTGTATCATATTCTACAACATTAATTTTTATAAACCGAGATGTAGAATTTTCGTTCCTGTCCATTATACGCTTCAAAGCCATTTACATGATTGCATAATAGTCAGTATATCATGGTGCAGTGATAGGCTTTTTAGGCATCAAACTAAACTGTTGTGTTTGAGTGTGATACTGGCCAAGACAATACCTTTATCTCTATTCAGCCAGGAATATAATGGGTACCTGGTTAGAGGTGAATGATTCGGAATGAAATTGTTTATTCTTTCTGTGGTCTATGATTAATTACATGCACACTTAGAAATACTCCCAACTAGGGCAGGGGAAGTCGCACATAGCATGGATGGTGGATTGTGTGTTTTAAAAATTTTGCAAATTTTAATGTAACAAAGTACTGTATTATCTTTATCTTTACAGTACTTCTGTCAATTGACTATAATACAGCGCACAGTAGGTACTGATTGCCTATTCTTATTTACTATAGAATGAACACCATATTAATTTTCATTATTTTTTTATGACAATTATATCCAGTTTTCACAGGATCAGTCAAATACAATAGAATGCAATGAGGAATGCACAACAGATCATTTCCAACAATGACCATCTAACAACAGTCTGAATCTAGGAATAACATTTTAAGACATTTAAATGACAAAAAATGTGAAGAATTGGAAATAAATGCTTTAGAAGTTTAAAACTTATTACAGTAATAAATTCTTGAGAAAAAGAATGTGAAAAACAGAGGAATAAAAATTCAAAGATTCTTAAAAGCTACACAATACCACTAGACATTAAAGTTCCAGGTTAACATCTCCTCCATGTTTGTAAATCTAATTCCAAAATCAATAATTATGCTGGTACCTCTGAAAATTTAACACTACTCTGCTAAAAATATAAACTCAATCTTCAAATAAGCTAGTCACTCAAGCTTGGGAAACTATACAAAAAAAATCACTACTTCTCAATAAGATTTGGAACAATATCCAGTTGAATTGCTGAAGAATTTATAAACAATGCAACATATATTTGTTTCGGAACCTTATTATTTATATTTGAACAGTTGATTGTTAAAGTCTTTGCAATTATGGACGTCATGGGGAACTGTTACCAGAACTGAATAAGCTATACAGAATAAACAAAGATTTGAAAAGAAATGAAAAACTGGACACAGTAACTCAAAATAGGCATTCATGAAGTTTTAAGTTTAAGGAAGTATGTGCTGATTTTTAAGAAGAGAAACCATCTGTGGTGTGTTTAAAACTAATTAAATTATATATTTGAATTGTTTAGTTTAAATCAGGTTGAATTATTAGGGTGCAGATGAAAATTAGAATGACAAAATATTTCCTCTTTGGAAAACAGGTACATAAATCATACAGTTCCCTCATCCTTTGCATAATAAATCCTTTAAATCAGTTGGTATGCAGTTTAAAGATATTTGTATTGCAGTAAACTATTTGCAAATCAGTGAAAAGCTTTCTGATATAATCTGTATTTCATTGGGAGATTTTTTTTATCTCTTTTAAATGAGCTGATCAATGTAGTAATTCAATTTTTGAGGTTTACACGAATTTAAAAATGCCATCCCAAGGTGGCCACAATCAGTGACAATTCAGAAATACTACAAACATTAGAACAGCAGTGTCATCCAAATAGAGGTATCCAAGGGGACTGTCCCTATAATGTCCTCTTAACATTTTTATTAAGTAGAAATATTAAGTTTCTACTTATTATTATTGTGTAGAAACACAAACATGTCTGTGTTAACTACAAAACAATAGCCAGAATCATACCTGTCCAATATAGATCAGATCTGTTGAATGTCCTGCAAGCAAACACCCGTCACCAAAACCAGAAATTTCTAGCACATCATCAACACCAATTGGTTCAAGAAACAATGAGGCTGGTAGCAACAGAGGACAAATACAATGACCTTTGCTTTGTTCTGTTGATCTAGAAGAAGATCTGACCTGCAAATGATAAAACAGACAGGTCATTGGCTAGTGAAGCAAATTAAGGTAACTTAGTGAACAAAAGTTTACATTTAAAATCAATTAAATGAATAAATATACCAACAGAAAAAAGAGATATTTACTTGTCAATACTTGCAACATCAGAACTCTTTTCCATAAATATTGTAGTAGACGCTTTTTTAACAGAAATTAAAGACGTTGTAGAGAAATGACACAAAAAATTCTTTACCCTGATATGCAGTATGATCACTGTAGAAAGCTATAATCTAACTGTTGAAGGAAAGAACACAATTTCTTTCTATAATTTCAGAATGCACACTTTCCTTCTCTGATAATCACTGCTTTGCAGCCAGCCTCTTCTTTCTCTATTAATCACATTTCACGAGTTTGTTTTCATCTTATTATTATTCAGTTTATTGACAACAAAGAGCCTAATGCTGGGGAGCAGATGTTTGATATGCAGGAAAATGGTTATCTTTTCAATACAAAAAAACATGATGTTGTTCAGGTTCATATGGTCATTATTTCTGAAACACTGGTTCAACAATCGATACGACTGATGTAAGTTGCACCGCATATGCATCTTGCACAGGTGGAGCAAGCATTTTGACAACAGGGGACAAGGGGGCATACTTCCGAATCTATTTTAGTGAAGGAAATTGTAGTTTTGACAGACAATATCGAGGAGGGAGCATACTCATAAACTCCAACTGTGACCAGACACTTTATCAGAACTGTAGAGCTAGCCTTTGGACAGTAGGGGACAAGGGCGGGGGAAATTTTCCAAATCTATTAGTAAGAAAATTGTAGTTTTGACAGATGAAATTAAAAATGGAACATACTCCTGATCTCCCACTGTGACCAGACACTCCACTACATTATATAATATTCTATTGACATATTTGTAAGTCAATTTGCATCGTTATTTACATAGGTAGAGTCAGAAATTTGACAAGTTTTGACAGTCGAAAATAAAAATAGAACTTGCTCTCATTCTTCCATTATGAGCAGCCACTCTATTACATAAACTTTTAATTTTGCTGGGGTAATTTGCAAATTCCTGACTAATTTTGGCATGAGCTGACGTCTTTTTATGTGTATTAAATAACATTCTAAAGGTTAGCAACTGCATATTAATATATAATATAGTTACGGACTGTTTGAAAATATAAATATATTTAATACAAAACGTATTATAAGTATTTGGCATGAGCTTCATCAATAATTTATTGTATTTCTTGTCGCTGAGGGACATAGTTAGGTACTTATCAGCAATAACTTCCTGCACTTAACCAATCACATTTCAGAAATGATTTTCAAGGGATGTCTATCAATTCTACATTGTTATATTTTTAAATACAATTAACAGATGTTTGATTTCATTTTGATATATATATTGTCATGATAATAAAGGAATTGTAAAGTGCTTATAAAAATGTGAAATATGAAAACAGCAGATAAGAGTGTTTTCATTATTATTATTATTATTAATTTTATGTATAATGCACCCCCATTAACACAGTACTGTTATTTATTTTTCTATGACCAGAAGTACTGTAGAAATAGACAATCACTATTTTTCTGGAAATTTTTTTTTATTGGATGAATGAAATGCAAAATCATGAACTAAACATTTTAAACAATAAACTGCAATAAAGTAAGCCATGTACATTGTTAAATACCTTGGTACCTTGTTTTTAATAGTTAGCCCTGGCAAACTCTATATTACACAGTCCATACTTTTATGATTTGTCCCCATTAACACCATTTCCTTGTTACTATTTTGGAATTACGTAAGCGATTTGAAAGGCAAAAGGAAGGGTGCTTTAAGCCTCTCCGTCAGTAAGGGTGAGGTCCCCTCTTGTGTTTTTTTCTTTTTAAACTCTTTGGGCATTTAACATTATAATACATCCAAGAACAGCTTAAAATAGCCTAAACGTGCCAAGCTCTGCCAGAAGTCTATATATGCATTCAGGCTCATAAATATATGGCTATATTTTGTCAAAATTTCTTTCATTTTATTGGTCATTTGTATCTTCAATGGTTCCTTTGTCGTTCTCTTTACCTATCGAAAAGTGATATTTCTTTCTCATGTTCCTCAGTGCAGCTGTCAAAATCATACACTATTTGTGTAGACATTGTTACTTGAATAGTGTTACAGTACGTGCATGGCATCTACCGTAGCTTAGCCAGGATTGCCGTTCATCTTGTGATGTCACAATTGAAAACAACAGATGGACATACTTCCCAGGTCGACTTCGTCAAGCATTTGAACATGCGAAATCCGATGAAGAAATATCACTAAAATTAATTTATTATTTCTGTGATGTACCAGAAACAAAGATGGTCAAAATTTTGATAGTGGAATAACGTGTTCCTAGATCTTTTCACCATAGTTGAGAGAGAGAAATACAGATAACAATACCTGGCCCAAGGATATAATCAGTGTGACTTTCCTTGAACCCACAGCTTAATCAATTGGAGCTTGGAAGCCCAAGACACACTATGCATCATGCATCTATAGACATGAGAAATGTACTCATATTAATCTTGTTACAGAACATTCTTTGCACTAAAAGCAGGATACAATAGGATTACCTTTAACAATTTTACTGAGACATATAGCTAAGTCTATTTAGGTAAAAGAAAATAGCTATGTTGCCTAACTACTCATCTGTAGTATTATTTGTAATCAGGGTTTGTCAGGCACCATTAAAAAAATACAGTAGAACCTATATATGGGAACACATTTGGGACTAAAGTGTCCCCATTTTTTGCTGTGTTCCCTAAATAGGGGTTGGATGTAATGTTGAAACATAATTTTTTTCCAAACTTTGCAGTAAAAAAGGGGTTCCATCTCCTTAGAGGTGTTCAAAAGGAGGTGTCTATACTGTATTATGTTATATAGGCTAGCACAGGCATAATTCTAGGGTTTATTGCCAATCATTTATCTTCCCTTGTACAGTATTTAACCTTAGGACATGGTATAAAGTTAAGGCAAAAATGGGGCATTTTTAAATGTCAAACAAGTATTTTGAGCTTATCCTTGGTAGAAGAAATTCTACTTTTTTGCTAAAAAAAAAAGTTTAGACTGAATTTTAAAGATTTTGGGTCGACCAGGCTTGAGTAATAAATAATACTAAGTTTTTTTTATCTTAACTGAGAAAAACTGGTATAATATTTAAATTTTAAGTTTTAAAATTATTTGCTCCTGCTATTTCTATATTTAAACCTTTGATTATAGATATTTTTGAATCAAGATACTAGTATATTAATTTATATATAATACATTACGCATATTTTTGGTTTCTTTGTTTGTTTTCATCCTTGGAGAACCACTCAACAGTGATTTGTTTGCTTTTTGGTTATTCCGCCGGGTTGTTAATGATTGCTCTTTTTCTTTACATAGTCTTTGTATTGTCCATGAATTTGATAAAAAATAAATGAAATGTAATATAGTACTGTATGAGCCTTCACTTTACCTTGTATGTGTAGACGACTTGCGAACCTTTTGGTTGGTTCACTTCACCACTGACTTCTACCTCAAAGAACTTGAAAATACAGCGTAATTTCTCCACTCTATGTGAATTTGAAAGTAGTCCATTTGAGCTGCAGGGAAACAGAAGGGCAATCATTTGGGGTATGACATGACATTGATAAACTCATAGTTTAAAATCACATGCAATCAACTATTAACTTTTATTATACCTTGTTTAGCGAACCGGCCAAAATTTTGGCCAATTAGCACACCTGGCGGCACAAAAAAAATGGAAATTTCAGAAGTTCAGAAGTTTTTCTTAATTTTTATTGTGCCCAACGCTGATTTGAAATGTCTAAAAATAAGATGTATATTTCATCCTAAATTTTATAAATTTAAAGCACTTAACCATCCCAATAGTGGGACGGATCGAAATGGAAAATAATCTCTGAGACGTTTTGGGCAATCAATCATTTCTGTTTTTTTCTTTCTGTATTTCTTCTTTGTGTTTTTTAACTTTCCAAAAAAAGGGGGGGGGGTCGCAGCTCGTGAAATCAAAATACGCGCTGTTGTCGTTAAGGACTTTTTGTGTGGTAAAGAATACAAAATTGCTTGACAACCAATACGCGCTCATTTTGACGCGCTACTGTGATTTCACGAACTAACACAATCTACTTTGATTGTGGTAGTTCGTGATGTGAGCTACAAATTTACTATTTAAAAAAAGAAATTTAGTTCATTTTGAAAACTATCAGTGATCAAAACAGTTAATAACAGTTTAAAAAAAAAAAAAAAATATATAAAATACATAAATAGATAAGTGGATTATTATCGTTATCATTAATACTTCATTACTTTTTTGACAATATCAAACTGTTGTTTGTTTTCCGCTACAGTAATCCACAAAAAATCTTTCATAATATTATGTTACACCAAATAATATGCCTATTCGAAAGGAAGAGAAAAAAATTTTACCTAGATAAGAATTTGACGAGCGGGTGAACTGGTACCAACCTAGATAGAGGTATTGTACAAAGAACACAGTTAGCGATAATGCTGATGAGCAAGTCTCGGTCAACTGCAATGCTCGTAGATGTTGTGCCAAAAGATGCTTCTAAAACAAACACAAAAACAGATCGATTACTGATAATAATTTGTTGTTTCCATGGTTACTGGGACGGTTCAAATTTAGAATTTGGCATAAAAGGCAGATATGAACTATGTTACATAGATTAAAGTCTCGTTAGTAATATTTCTGAATGCAAGCATCCAGTTGCTATGGTGATTAATAAATTACATACAATACATAATAAATTTTATCATATCATCGGGGAAAAAAATGGGACATGTAATTTAATCTTCATTTTTGTAATCGATATGATAATGCTACACTGTACTGTAAGTCTTCAATTCCTTGATGAACATCTTTTTATATTGCAAACATAATGGCCTCCAGAATAAATTGGCTCATGAGTTCAATATATCCGAGAAGCCATTTCAATGTGGTTACTAATCATTTCAGCTTAAAGGGCCACCCAACCAACAAAAATTAACAGCATGTGGTGTTCCATAATAGTAAGTTCATTGCTTTAATAGGATTGGAACTTATTTCGAAGCCTTGATCAGGAGGAGAAACATTTTTGATATGTTATACAAATAAATAACAATGAAGAGGTGTTTGAAGAAATGATCAAGAAAAGCAATTAGTGAATTTCTATTCACTTTAATAGGGCAAAGGGTATTTCGGTTTATTAGAAGGTGTTCGCTAAAAAATCTGGTTTTAGCCAAACGAGAGAAACCCCTATGGAATCATGTTATGTTCACGTACATCACAGGTGGGCAAAGTGCAGCCGCGGACTGCATGCGACCCGACAGTGATTTTTTTGCAGCCCGAGAATAGAAATTAAAAACCCTACGTGTGCGGCCCGCCAAGCAACATTGGCTAGAAACACCTTGTTATTCACGGCCTGACACTGATCATGTGTAAAAAGTAACATTAAAACTCAGAATAAAGTTGTGTAAAAGCAGTGCTTGGAGGTTTTTGGAAGGTCGCTGGAAACATCAAAGTTTGGTTGCGGACCTCAGTGTTAATATCGAAAATTCACTTTGGCACTCCGACTGATTTTTATGCCCACCCCTAGTGTAAATGTAGAGAATGTAAACAGAAAATTAAATGTTAAAACAGGAATAGAAATCATCATGTACAATGGCAGGATCCAGAAATTCAAAATAGAAGGGTGGGAGAAAGGGGGATAAGCCCAGAAAGTCAATTACAGATGGAGGGTCCAGATCACCTCAGCCCCACCATGGTTGGGGCTTACTATAGGTATTTAATCTTGTCTTTGGCACTTCTACAGGAGATGGCTCGAAATGGCACTCTCATATTGTACCATAAATATGTAATCTTCTATTCCTGGCTGGCTAATAATTACAATTGACATAGTAAATCTAATACAGAAATGTATATATCTGTTTTAGAAAACAAAAGAAGGAGCATGGTTTGCAATATGCAAGCTTGATGTGTGTTCATGGCAAAAATGAAATGAATTTGTATTTAAAATTAAAAACCAACTCATTTATTTATATTTTATAAATAAGTATATCTAACTCATTTATTTATATTTCTTATTATAAATAAATAATTTAACTCATTTATTTATTTACTACCAATAATTTATTCTCATCAGGACTATGTGCATTACAAAAATGAAATGAATTTGTCCGAAATGAAACTAACTCATATATTTATATTTCTTGAATAAATTATTTATACTACTGTAACACATTTATTTATATTTCTTATAAATAATTTATTCAGATCAGGACTGTGTTCATGACAAAAATGAAATGAATTTGTCCTAAAATTAAACTAATTCTCATATGTTTATATTTCTTATAAATAAATTATTTATGTACCTGTAATGCATAACTACTTAACTCATTTATTTATATTTCTTATAAATAATTTATACTGATCAAGACTGTGTTCATGACAAAAATGAAATTAATTTGTATTCAAAATGAACTCATATTTATATTTCTTATCAAAAATTATTTACAACTACAGTAACTCATTTTTTATAAATAAATGATTTATCCAACTCATTTATTTTTTAATTCTTACAATTTCTTACAAATAATTTATTCTGATCCTGTGCATGCTCTTGACAATAATGAAATAAATTGTTAGTTGTATTTAATATGAAACTAACTCATTTATTTATATTTCTTATAAATTATTTATACGAAACATAACTAACTCATTTATATTCTTATAAATAATTTATTCTGAACCCAGATAAACTTTACAGTGATTTTTTTTATATTTGTGATTTAGAGAGTAACAAATCATTATCGAGATATGAAAAGAACAATGGTCAATTGCCACTGAAATATATTCAATATGTTGGCATTTAATAGTAATATTATCTATGTATTGCAGTGGTATATCTAGTGGCATGCTCCCGACACCAATAAAAAGGTTTGAAGCAAAAAAAAAAAAAAAAAAATCACGCTCAAGTACAGCAGTATGAAAATCACCTCATATTCCCTTATTTTGCAAGCTAGCATCAATCACTTAATCATTGAGATCCCACTTAACCTTTGAGCCCCCCACCATCATCCCCCCTCCGCCCATTTCAAGACTACTGTAGAAACACCACTGTGTATCAGGATATTTACAATTGTCAAAGCACTGAAGGAAATAATTGAAATAATTTACTTAAAATTAAATTTAAAGCACTCATCAATGAATTAAAAACGTAATACAGCCAAATCATTTAAGGCCCTTAACACTTGTTCACCACTTCCATTTGCAAATATTTTCAGATTGATTGGATTGGATTTAAGAATTATTTTTGGACGAAACACTTAAAGGATAATGTACTAGGCAAAAACTTTTTGACAAGTAGGGTTGTTATGATGGTAAATTGACAGTACACCGAAAGACAATTTCCTTCTTATTATATCAAGGACTTTTAACTGTTACCAGGATAGGAAGCTGGCTGGTTTAAGCCATCTAACTTGAATTAGCCTTATGTGCGGTATTGTTATGCAAATGAGGCAGATAAGCACAATTAGCACATGCTCAGAAATACAAAACTTTCCTTAGCCACACTGCGTATCAGCTAGGCGTACAGCAGCTAGGCCTAGCTTATCTTATTTTTGGTTGTTACGCTCCACTGACTTAGGTTGTTTGTCATCACTTCAAGATGTCTACCGATTCGTGGAAAAGGCGTATTAAAATAAAAAATATTGGCGTTTGTGAGCAATACACTTTAATTTTATATAGGTAAGTAGTAAGTATATGAATAATTTTAATGCACTGGTTAGTTGATAACTTCATTCTAATTTGTTTTGGGTCTTTTTTCTGCATTTTTATAAGCGGTTAGACATGGCCTAGGCTAGCCTATGTGATGTTCATTTTAATACTACAAAACAAAACCACATCAATTTAAAATCAAATTTGTAAACATACTTGCCTTATATCTTAACTAGCAGGTGATTTTATTGGTAGATTAGTTTGTTTTTAAGTGTGTAAGTATGATTGATTGCATGCCAAGTGAAATTAGTACCCTTAATATTTTGCTTTGTTTTACCATACCATAATTCTCGGCTAGGCCTAGCTATACGCCTAGCCTATATGCATTGTGACTAAGGAAAGTTTTGTTTTTCTGAGCATGATCAGATTGTGCTTATCCGGCTCATTAGCATAAACAATTCCACACATAAGGCTAATTCAAGTTATACAGCTTAAACCAGCCAGCTGCCTATCCTGGTAGGTTAAAAGTCCTTGATTATATTAAGAGTGCATTTGCATTTAATGAGCACATGGGCCATATGGATCAAAAGGACCAAAATATCTCATCTAAAAAACATAGTCAATGTGCTGATGTAAACATGCATCAGCCCTCCAGCTGAAACACAAGGAGAGAAGCAAATGGAATTGAACTTGGTACCAAAGGCTAACAATAAATCTCCACAGTTTACCACAAACACAGTGGCTACCACCAAAGAGTATAGAACTGCAAGGTGCTCCCGATCACAAAGTTTCGTTGGAATGCAATCCTATCTCAAAAAAAGTACTATCACTAACTAATAGCGCATCCCTCAAAAGAATGTAAAAGGTTTTCGTGAATAGGGGCCCTTATCTAGCGGTAGTACTTTTTTAAACGTCTCAGTGCGTGCATAAAACCAGTGCTACTACCAGTTTTGCTAACTGAGATAGTAGTAGTAGTAGTAATAATAATAACAATAATAATAATAATAATAATAATAATAATAATAATAATAATAATAATACAGTATCAGTAGCTTTACCTAACCAAATGGCTGGCATAGTTGAAGTAATCTCAATAAGATTTCTCACTGAGTAATTTTTACTCTGATCATTGCCAGAGGTTGTTACCAAAGACAATGGCTTTTTACCTTGGTAGGGAGGAAATGGTAACTAATTTTTATATGATCTTAAGGTGTCTGTCTACACTATCAGAGTTTGTCACAAACTTGTGTGATGTGTCCATATATGGACATGATGATGTCATATTACAACCAAATATGGGCATATCACAGTTACTTGTCACATATAATTTGATAGTGTGGACCAAACTTTATCAGTATTCTCTCTTACCACTTTGTTGCTTGATGATTGGTAAGTTTTCATTTGGTTTTAGCGATCCAGCAGCACTTGCAATAACAGGCAGGATCTTATGTACTATCTTAAATTGCTCATCTTCAGTTGTACACTCCAGAAGGAACACCTCCAAGAGTTGATGAGGAACGGAAGCTTCTTTGGTACCATGAACTTGTTGACTAATTTTCAAGAGAACTTGCAACGCTTGTTTGATGTTAAGAACGTTGCCAAGTTCTTCAATCAAGGCTGTGATCTTGCTCCAATCAGATCGATCACAGGGCATCAAGTTTGCAATCTTGCTCCATTCTGAACGATCACAGGGAAAAGCTTCATCATAGTGTGATTCCATTTACACTCAAGTTGTAATTCGCAAAAACAGAGCTTGAACACCACCTATGTTGAAACATCAAAAGTTTTGAAAAAGTCTTGTAAATTGATTGTTTGATCTATATATACTCAAGGCTCTTATACAACTCTTTAATACTGTATGTGGGAGTGATTGGTGTAGTGGTTGCAGGCTAATCTAAAGGTTAGACGTTAAAATCCTCAATGTGCATTTTCCTTCTGTTCTTGGGCAAGAAAATTTATACAGGATAATAAAATATATATTTTTTAAATTTTCTTCACATCCTACAGCAAGTACTGTACACTTGCCACTTTACAGGATGGAACAGGATAAAATCCTTCATTTAATCTATAATGAATTTTCACTGCTTTTTTATTATTATCACTATTATTAGTATGCAATTTCCTGTTTATCTTATACCCATATTTTACCTTATTTAATGAGTACTGCTGTATATTATTTAAGATAATAACAATACCTTCATTATTTTCCCATTATATTGTATAACTAATTTTATTTGTGTGAAAAAAAACCAATAAACAAACAAACAAACAAACAATGCTTTATATGCCAAGTCTCTTACTGAGGCCTAGGGAGTGGAGTTGTTTTTTGGCAATGAACATATTGCTTGTGGCCTATGCACAAACAGAGTGCACAGAAGACTACTGTACTCTGTATTGGTGTCATGGATGAAATTCACATGGCAGAGTTACATGACTCAACAAAAAAAATTAAAACCTAAGTCATTTTCGTCACATCTCTTCAGATGGTGCAGTGTAAGTGCGAGCGCGCTTGGCCAAAAAAGTGAAAGCTTCATTACACCAACGCTAGTGCAGTTTGTCTGTTGCCCAATGGACGCTGACAGTAACACACAGTAGTTCAGCAAGTCAACGTAGAAGTTAGAACGAAAGAAAAACGCATTTTATAGGATGCAATCCATTCGACTGTCTTACTTTTAGGCAACTATAATGTTTACCAAGTCAAACTGGCAGAGTAATTATTACATCCATTCAAAACCGCAAAACATTCCCAAAGGTTAACGTAGCAACACTGAGTGGTAAACGTAAAATTCATAGACCTATCTGTATGCCAACAGAGGGAGTGTCTCCACACTCTATCACTTTCTTGGCCTAGCATGCTTGCTTGCAACATCCAAAGAGTGAAAATGACATTAATAATTTAATAAAAATAGAATTTTCTTAGAATTTTATTTTCTTTGTTGATTCCTAACACTATGTTGTGTGCAGCTTGTTCCTTTTGCTTATTTTGAGTTGCTGATATTGTTTCAAATTTGTTTCAAACTGTTTTTAGCGCAGTATGCAAACTGTGCAAGGTTTGATTCAGCAACACAACATGTGACATTTAAATGAATTTACTGATATTGATATAATTTCTGTATAACTTATTATTAGATTATGATTCAACATGTATATTTTGGGAGATATATATCCGATGTTAAAGCTATCGGAAATTTGCCATGATACCAAAACGGCAATGACACCAAAATGGCAACAGACCAAACTGGCAATGACAAGTACCAAAACGGCATAAACCAAAATGGCAAAGGAGCAAAATCAATGCAAAGACTAGCAAGCGGCAGCAGGCGTGGGCCGCAGTTATAATTTTCTGAATTGTTTTGAAATTGTCCCGATAGGCAAATTGGATATTGCCATGGGCTCTTTTTCCCACTTTCAATGTTTTTATTATTATTATTACTATTTCGCATTTTTTTACTTTTATGACATAAATTGTTTTGCCTATTAAATTTTGTCTGTATTTGAAAGTTTTATTTGTTTAAATGTATTACTACTTTTATATTGTTCCCCACACCCCCCAATATTTTTAATATTGAATTTGTTTGACTATAGTATTTTATTATTATTATTGTTAATGATATTATTGCTGCTGATGCTGCTATTTAGCCTTATTTTACCGTATTTTATCGTAGTACACTTTCATGTTTATAATTAGTTTATTTTTTTGCATTTTTATTTTTATGACATAAATTTGTTAGCATTTTTTTGCCATTTTGACTTATTGCCGGTTTTCATCTATTACCGTTCTGGTCAAAAAGTGTTGCCGTTTTGATTTTTTGCCGTTTTGGTCATTGCCGTTTTGACTTATTGCTGTTTTCGTTTATTGCCGTTTTGTCCAGAAACCGCAGCGAACACTGCTTTCACGAATCGCGAGGGGAAGTCTGCATGCATATTCATGTTTATCAGTTCACCTAACTAACTGACCTAGAATAGGCCCTCTGTGATTTCTGCCTTAAGCGTATGAGAAAAAAAATAATTCTGGCCGGCCTAGGCCTAGCTAGGATAATTTAGCTAGTCCAAGGAAGGCAAGGAATAGGCCTAGAAAAGAGGCCTAGCCTATTATATAGTATTGAGACTGAATCTCGGAGAGCCTGGCCTAGCCGAATACAGATCATTTTGGTCGCGCTTCGTTTTGGTCGCGCCTCGTTTCTGTCGCGGTTTGTTTTCAACAAATATATGAGCGCCAATGAAGTTGCGAAAATGGCATATTTAATATAACTAGGCCTAATTATCATTGTGAGTTCGTCAATCGGTTTATCATACTTTTTTTATTTGTCTTGTTGTCTTTCTACTAAGTAACAACATAGGCTACTTAAAAGCAAATAAATTGAATACTATTATTACTAAACTAAATTTCAATAATAATATTATGGTATTTATAGGTTATTTTCTAGTTTGTTATTATGGTATTTATAGGTTATTTTCTAGTTTGTTGCATTCCTAGTACCATTTCACTCTTTTATTGAACAGGGTTTTTTCCGTTTTGTTATCGATTCTACGCTTCCTACTACTACATAACAAATATTTATACAAATCAAACTTTTTATCAGGAAATACCAGCCAAATCGTTAGTTATAATACTGTAACATTAGTTTATTAACAATTATTTTTATATTAGTATTAAATTTTATTATTGTTACTATATCACTTGGTGCTATTTTTATTTTTTACAAATGTGCACTTTAGTGCAGTTCACCATTTCACGTGTGTTCACGTCACCTACTTCATGAAACCTGTAACCTTGAATCGTCTGCGCTGGCTGCTGATCATGTTTGTAAAATACAAAAATAAATGGATAGTCAAATATATATTTGCTAGGCCTATATGATTTCATGTGTAATGTAAATAAATATGTATAAATTATATATAATATTATACTGTATATGTATAAACATCTAGATGTGTATAAGAGACAGGTAATAGTATGTGCTTCATGCTATTCTTTTTGTTGCATTTTCATACTATAATTTAATAATTATGGTCAATAAAATGTATCTTCGATTTTAATTGAATGAATTGAATGTTGTTACCATCTGAAATCTATTTCATAATTTAGTTAAAACAATAATCATTACATTATTTAATCTGATGTTTCTATACAATAAATGTATTTATTTTTCTTGCAGCTTCCAGAGTTTGGATAAAACATACCAAGAGAATTAGGGAAACACAATTAAAGAAATAAACGAATAGTAAACACATAACCATTCTTCACGTGAAATCTTTAGTTTTCTTTGATGTCCCTGCGCAGTTCATAAATATGGATATATACATATTTAAATATGATTTTATATAAGCATAAATGATATACCTAGAAACAACTATATATATATATATATATATATAATATAGGCCTATATACACACACACACACACACATATATATATATATATATATATATATTTATACATATATAATATGATATTTAATTTATACATATGTATTTACATTACACATGAAATCATATAAGCCTAACAAATATATATTTTACTATCCATTTATTTTTGTATTTTATGAACATGATCAGCAGCCAGCGCAGATGCTTCAAAGTTACAGGTTTCATGAAGTAGGTGAAATCACAAACCTTGTGTCAGCTTCTTTGGCAATCAATTTGATATATATATATATACGCCTTTCCAAAATTATCAAGGTGCTTGATATCGGAACTGGGTATAGGCCTAAGCCTACAGTAAGCCTAGGTGTAAATAAATACAGAGAATATTTTGGTGAGAAAAAAAAACATGTTTGAATAACGAATATACAATGCAAAGCAATACAAAATCAGAAACAAATGTCATACATCAGAACCCAGCTTTTCTTGTTTAAAAATGTCGGGGCCCCATTGAATCTCAGATTTTGCACTGATCTCAGGTTTTGCACCGAGTTTTGCACTGCTGTATATGGAATGCCAAACGGACAAAAACAAGTGGAAAGTCAAGTGGTTGAGTTTTGCATTGGGCCACTTTAGTTTTGCACTGTGCCACTTTAGTTTTGCACTGCACTGGAGGTAGAGGGGGGGGGGTGGCGGGTCTCCCACTTTCTGGCAGAAAATATATAAAGTCCATGCAGATTTTTGTGTGATCGGAAAGAAATGCAAGAAAAGAAAGAGGGAAGAAGGAGGAGAGGGAGGGGAAAGGGATCGTGTTTATCTAGTCCCGCCCCAACCGAGTTACATTTACTCGCAATTCACAACTGCGGATCTGTGGGGGGGGGGGGGGGGGGTCCTGACCCCACCCCGGAAAAAAAGGGAAAAAAATCTAGACTACATTTTCAGGAAATTTTTTTAAAAGTCGGGAAAGCTCATTTCCTGCCATCAGGCAGTACACAGTGTACTTCAAGTAAATTTAATCATATTTTGATAAATTTCACTAATTAAATTTTCGAACGTCAAACTACCCGGTTTCTTACAAAACAATACTATGGAAGGCCGAGTCCGCCAAAAATAACAAACAATCCATTCAACAAGAATTCAAACCCACTAAATTCAAATTCAAACCATTCAAACATATTCCAAATAGAAATTCAATAGGAAGTCACACCATAACATTCTTATCCCATAAAGAGCGTGCTTCAACAGACTATAAATATTGTAATTGTTTGTAAATATCGATTTTAAATTAGTTGCAATTATGTTTTCTTAATAGTTACCAGTGTTTTGTTTATAACAATGCTTTTAAAAATTGCTAAGGTTGACTGCTTTAAAATTGCTTTGAAAGAAAACTGGGTTTCCTGTTTTATTACCACATAACTCTCCATGATTGCATCATTGAGTGAAATCATGAAAATGTATTATAAAATACAGTACTGTATTTACTCTTCCGTGGTTAAATTCATCACTTGCTTAGCCAATCAGAAAGCGCCATCATAACATAGGCTACTTCCTAATTCTCTTAACAGTGCTGTTATCGTTGATAGTTGTGAAAAGAAATTCCCCGTTTTCGGTGGAAGCAAGTCGGTTGGCTGTTGTTAGCAGTTGGCTACTATTTTTAGAAGGTGACATTCACGGTAAGGAGTTGTCCATATTATATTTTTCTATAATTTGCTTAATAGAACACTCATTTTAAAAATTAGCTGCTACTCCCACATTCGCGGCACACGGCGGGAGGAGACTATGACACAGCTATACATGAATGTTATTGGTAGAGAGGCGCAATTCCGTATATTGTATGTTGACGGATATGTGATCAATGTTCATTTCTGCGTATACCCAATGATAAGAGCTGTAATATAAATAGACTTGAAATATTCTGTATAACGGCGTAACGAAGAGGCCCGAGTATGGGGCCTACCCTGGCTACGGTGCTTTGGTCCATTATACTCAGGTTGGAGCCACGACAGTGCCCGAGTGAGATGTGTCGAAGCTCCCGCCCGTTTCATGTTTTTCAGCGATTTAATGTATTATTGTTACACGTTCTGATTATTAACGGCCGATTTTTTGGGTGGTCCATGTTCTGGGAAAAATGCCCATCAGGCCCCTAATATCCCGGGCCCCTTATGGTCCCGTGCCCCTGGCTTTAATCAGTGAGAGAGCTCATAACATCGAAGCACAAAAGGGTCAAATATAGGGCCTATAGCATTTATATATATAGCACGGCTAGTACGATATTAAGGGCCCCAAACACTACTGTCCAAACCTTACTATAGTGCAGGCCTAATCACGGTACGTTTCACCCATAGGGAGGGGATGTAATGGCTGACTAGTTCTCTACGGTGTATATGTGAAGGAATAAATAAATACACAGTCGATGGAGAGTGACAGGAAAGGGTTTTGTTTCCGAGAAGTCATCGAAAGTGATTTTCGTATTGTATCACAGTTTCAATAGAGTAGTAATATTATCTTAGGCACTGAAATAGACATCCAACCACCAACGCTATTATGGGTAAATCATCGACATAATTTGTCTAGATCTTTGTTAGGCCTATATATCATAAGTCAACATTACATCCTTGGTATGTTCACTTGATATCATATTAAATATTCTATTGAGCAGCCTTCCTGCCAGGTACTACAGTATTCCAAGGTATTTCCTTCCCTTATCCTGGTTGCGAAATGGATACAACCTGACCTTGGCTCTAGATAGGGTGTTGTGTGATTTAAGGCGCATACTGTATCATTCAGAATGGACACGGATTGTCAATTGTCAATGAATATCCATTATCAACACCTTTCCAATCATAACAGAGCCAGGAATACGTGCTCGTCCCACAAACACGTGTTTACGTACATTTACGCTGTCGTTTGTGGGACCTTAGTAACAGATCAAGGGGCGGGGCTTAGTGAAAAGGCCTATTACTTTGATGAAAAATTATGCATTAACCATTTTTGCATTTCAGAAATACGTGCCAGAATGGCTGCCATATTCTTGATGCCGATTTTTGCTAGCTTGCTATTGGTCGTATGCGCGACTGGAACTGGTACGACTATGAACATCCTTGAGATCCTGGAAGGAAGGTGCCATGAGTACATCCAGTGTATAAAACCTGTTAATAGTAACTTTTATTGTGGCCCCGCCCTAAGGCCAAGGTGAATATCATAATACTTAAAATATATGTTGAAAATATGTGTTGTAAAAACTTATAATACTTTAGCGGTCACTCAATTGAGTACATACTTCCACCCTTTTTCTGAACATGAAGGTATAAGAATAACGAATAGGCCTACTGTGGTATACTGTAATTAAAAAAAATGACCTTGACACTTTCACCTCAAAATTTAACAACCACTTCCGTTAACCACTATGTGCTCTTCAGCAAGTTTCTTGTTATGACCTAATCATTAGGTTTTGGGCATAATCCTGATTAATGTCATTTAAAAAAAAAAATTAAAATTTCTATGACCAATTGACTTTTGACTATTCAACAAACACATTAGTAATACTTATAGATAAAACTGAAAACCTACTACCTTTAGTTATTTATTGTTAAGGTGACACTTCATTTCATTCTTTCAATGTTTTCAAAGTTTTAATTGCACATCCCTCATCAACACATTTACGACAGAAGTTACATACCACGAACCGTGTTCTTTGGGACCAGACGCGTTTGACGATTTCGTCGACGAAGGAAAACAGGACCTACCCCCAGATATGGTAAGTATAAATGTGGATCATTGTGCGAGATGATGGGATGCAATGAGGAGTGCGTTGTGGCCCACGTCTGCGGATTTTAACATCTGTGCCCCACCCCCCACCCCAAATAGGTTATTTCTCCTTTTGTGAACCATTAGATTTGTTTATGAGAGTGAATCAAGTAAAATAATGATGATGTAATTGACGACAAAACGAGACGAGTGGAGGAGAACCATGGTGTGATGACAATGATGAATATTTATTCTATATTAGACCTGACAGTCGTTGACGGTAACAACGGTAAGGAAAGAGAGGAGAATAACTTGATAGGCCTAATATTTATGACGCCACTCAGTAGACCTAATTGGCTGGTGGCTGACGGTGACGACGATGGAAGAGAGAAGATAGGCCTACACATGACTTTGACCGTTAACGTGACGGTGTCGTCGACGATGACAACTTGTCTAAACCAGAGTGGGGTCCTTCTGTTGGTAAATTGTTGGTAAATACACTGGGAAACAATTCCCTACTCTTTTCTGCGTTCGTTTCCGGAAAAGTAGAGGGTACACGGGGCGTCCGAATCTCCGACAATGAATTTGAAAAAAAAAAAAAAAAAAAAAAAAAAAAAAAAACAACTTTCTCTCTGACGTGTGTTTAACGAAAGGGAATCCACCCCACTAGCGCCACCACAAGACTTTACCAACTGCTACTATGATCTCTCCTGTACTGATCTTTTTGACTTTATATTTATTATTATCTTCTATTCCAAATTAGCAATTATTTTGGTCAGGACCATTCAAAATCGCTCACGAATATGCCTTGTTTACTGAACGTAAATCGTTGGAAGACTCCCTCATCGGTTATATGATGAACGGCGTAACATTTTGCGGTTCAACAGAGTCTCCTGGCTTTAACTTTGATATGTGTCCAATTTGTTCAAATTCCACGTCTAGCATTTTTTGGAACAAGGCTTCGATGTCTGTAAGTTACTAGAATAATTTTCTTTTTAAGCTTTTAGGGGTGGGATTAACACTTTAGAAAGTGGAATGAAAAAAAGTCAGTCACCACTTCAACGACATAATAATAATAATAATAATAATAATAATAATAATAATAATAATAATAATAATAATAATAATAGTGCAATGATACTGTCTTCAATGATGACATTGATTGTAATGACAATTACTTGTGTTGATTATGATACACAAATTTGTATTTGACTGGTTGTATGACAACATTTTGAAATACATGACGACGAAACGGGAAGTTCGTCATGTCATCTCACTTCCGAAAGACTCATCTCATCATTAGCTCTGATCAGTGTCTGAAGCACTATTGAGGTTGTACTTGCTGCAAAACATACCGGTACTGAACTACTCTGCCAATTGTAGTAGTAGTAGTAGGCAATGCCGTAGCCAGCTATTGAGACATTTGGGACAGTCCCACACAATTGTCCTAATGGGTCCACAAAGAATGGTCCACATTTTAAAAAATGGGTCCAAATTATGCAGTTTTATGCAAAAAATGAGTCCACTTTTGAAAAATGTGTCCAGAATTCTGATATGCCCTATTTAGCTTAAAATGGGTAAAATGTTAAATAAATGGGTCCACATTTTTCATATTTTTGCGTAGAATGAGTAAACTTTTATGAAAATGGGTCCACATTATTATCATCATCATCATCATCATCATCATTATCATTAATATTATCTCCGCCAGGAGATATATGTTTTCGTTTCGTGTGTTTGTAAGTGTGTGTGTGTGTGTGTGTTAGTAACGCTTTGCTGTTTCATTTTTTTTTTCGTGTACAAATTATCTCAAAAACGGCTGCACATATGTAAATTCCAGTTACAGGGATTGTTAGGTATGACCCAAGGATGAGGTGATTAAATTTTGGTGACTCTCCGGGTTAGGTGTGGATGTGAGGATCATTTAAAGGATTTTGTCCTAGACAAGATATTTCAAAAACTATTCAAGTATCATGAATGAAACTTTCCTGGAAGTTTAAAGAAGTTACAAGGAATAAATTATCAAGCGCTGGTCACGATAAATTTTGGTGACCAACCGGCGTAGGGTGTGCATATGAGGACCACTCAAAGGAAAACGTCCCAGACCAGATATTAAAAAAAATAATGAAGTGATATGATTGAAACCTTCGTGAAGGTTTAACCCAATTAAAAGGAAAAATTGTGAAGTGCTGGTGACGATACAAATACGGGGGTACATGTGAGGACCATTAAGATCCAGACATAAATATCTCTTGATTGGATCAATGGTTAAAAATGACGCTTTCCATAGTTTGTCATGTTTTAATGAAGGAGTGTATCAATTTTGGTCGCGATTCGAAGTAGGGTGTGGATATGAGAATTAGTTTACCGTATTACCGTGTGCCGAAACAATAGGTATTTGACGAATATTTAAATTAGTGCAATTACAGTAAATGTGTATAGCGTTCTATATGTACTAACTTCACTTTTTTCGGAACTTTTTGGGAATACTTTTAATGCATCTTTACATCAACGACGCTAAAAACCAAATCCCCATATTTCTATTTCCATAATACTTCCATTTCAACACCAATACATTGCATGCATTTTGTTTGCCAGCTATAAAGAGTAAAACGTGATTGTTAGGCCTACCTGTAACATAAAAAAATAAATAAAAATTGTGCATTTTCAACTGTTACAACATTGTTATTTAATCAGTACGAACGTGTAGGCCTATCCGCCCAAAATATGAGGAAGGGAAGGGCAGCAGCAGAGCGTCGCTGATCGTCCCGATACGATACAACTTCCAAAGTGCTATAAGCCATACAGTACTTCTTATTTCTTAAAAAGAATAAAAAAGAAAGAATAAACTCTACTGGTTTCTTTGGAGTTTGTATCATGCTACTGTGGCTCTTGTTAAATTACCAGTAGTAAAGTAGTAGTTTTTTTTTGGTTTTTATCTTTGTCTAACTCAAAAATTTTTTTAATGTATGGCCTCTCAAATCAATTAAATAACACCTGTAAATGTCTAGAATGCTGGAGCTTCCGGGGGCTTCGTGGTGGTGGTTGAAGTAAATTAGGAACATTTTGTGGGAGGCTTATGTTATAGAAAGAGTTTTGCGGTGGGCGGAGATATGCTCTCTTCTGAGTGCTCAGCTGTTGCTGTTGTTGTTGTTAATTCAATTCAATATACATTTATTCAATCAATGGATGAACATAACAAAAATCATTAAATTTCAATAACAAAATTCTATTGATAAGGATAAATTTATAGAAGCAGTTTGGCTTGTCTCAATTTGACCCTATTATTATATTTATTATTATTATTATTATTATTATTATTATTATTATTATTATTATTATTATTATTATTATTATTATTATTATACAGTTTGCAAGAACGGCAAAAGGTAAAGTAGAAGTTGTTCTAAGTGCATCGAATTTTGGTCGACCGTCTTTTCGTAACGGCAGGTAGGAAACTTTTAAACCAATATATAGGCACTGTAAAAAACGGACGCACAATCAATAAATATAGACGTTTGTATTTTCACTGAGAGCATTTTTAGTAAATGCCTTTTTAGGTTTCAATTACCACACTTACCCATTCGCACCATCTCGCATATTCCCATAGTTTAGTAGGCCTATCATAGGTCCTCATCATCGTAAATAAACGTTTATAACGAAATGCTCGTGAATTCATTGTGTTATTTATTTATTCTAATTGTATACATTGTATTTAAAACACTGTTTCTAAAGTGCTCCATTACACACAAGGTAGTATAATACTCTCTATTAAGCTCCGCGGCGTTTATTTGAAAGCGGCGCTTCTTCGAGCATTTAAGGTATAAGGGCCGCAATGAAACACTGCAGCGACAGTGTAGTAATGTTATGGAACAAGGCTTAACTTTGAAAAGTAAAAAGCGCAGAATACCGGTATACTACTTCGCATCTGCAATAGTGTAAACTTATCTTAATATGTATTGCGTATTCCATTTCAGTGTCTTTAGGGAAATTGAAGTTCCTAATTTACAAACAGGTGCCGTTAGCCAGCTGACTGCTATTTTGGTTAGAGATATTGGTGACAATACAACTACGTAAGTAATATTTGCAATTATAGGCCATCTTGACTAATGAAGACGTCATCTAGTGACATCATGTTAATCCTTGATGATATCACTCATTGGCAGATCTTCGTCTTGTTTCACTTAGTTAAAGGCCTATATTTGTTATATTATTTTACAGAAGTGAACATTGTGGAACCGGTTCGCTCTTGGAGTTGAAAAATATCATCGAAGCACGAAATATAACTTTTTATTGCGAAGAAAATCCAGAGTAAGTACAGAGTTATTATCAATTTTATAGCAAACACACACACAACTACCACATATACACAAAATTCTGCCAAACAAAATACTGATTTAAAAAAAAAATGAGAATAACTAGTTGGCCTATTTAAATTATATTTAGTATTACGGTACGGTACGTCACAATAAATAGGCCTATTAATAGTCTGACGTCTAATAGTTGCACGTACGTTAGGTAGGCCAGTATAGCTAAACTTTTCGATACAGTAGTTCAAATCTAGCAAGTTAGTGTCTGGGGTTTTCACACCGTAACAAAAATAAGATACAAAATTACCTTTTTATACAAAAATCTATATATTAAGTAGAGTCCTGGAGCGTATTTCGTCCTTATAAATGATAATTTTAGTGCTATTAATAGCGAAAATATATTGTTATAATAGTTTACATTTTCATTTTTTTTTCTTTCCTCCTTCTCTAGCCGAATCAGAGCGATCCAATGTGCTGAACAACCAGAGGCAGACGAGTGCCTTGCTCTCTTTAATTCAGGTTATATGCCAATAATTACACCGACGATGGCATTATTTTTGCTCGCTGTTTCAATCTTAAATACTTAAAGCTAATTGTTTTTAACGGAAAGAGGTAGTAAGGGCTCCTTATGATCATTTTGGGGGTTGTGAAAAATTAACCTAGACACTATTGGTTAATTGTTTGTGCTTTTACTCTTAAAGGGTAAGCATAAATGTTGTCATAATTTGATACCCGATAATTAGGCCTATATTTTTTGTATGCAGTGTACATGCATTTTTACAACTAACTTGTGTGTTCTTGTGCATGGCTGCGCAGGCATCCGGGTATTAACAAAGCGCACACCCAATCACACGTGGTTCAAAAGTGCGCAATGAGTGAAATGCATAGGCCTATATCAAGGTAGTATTTTTTTATAGAATGTAAATCATAATTATGCATTGTTGTACTGAATAAATAAATACAGTAATGTCTGAGACATGGTTGTCTGAGAGAATGCAAACGCTTATTTTGTTTGTTTCGTATATGCAGTCTACCCTTTAATAGACTGTGTATCATTTTTTTTTTTTCTGGAGTGGGTACAGGAACACACAGAGACAGTGTAAATTTACACCATTCTGCATCTCTTAAAATTTCGGTCGTGAGGAAAGGACAGCAAAACTGTAGGCAACGTCATGAATGCTTCTAGACTTCATAAAACGACGGAGAGACGAGTCGACGCTGTTGAGTGCCAGATACAATGGACCTTTCCGCTAAGCCCCGCCCCTTGGATATTGTTGCTAAGGTCCCACAAGGCGACAGTTGTTAAAACATACGCGAACACGTGCGTTTGTGGGACAACACGTGTGTTTGTGAGACGCGCGCGCATTCCTAGCGCTGTTCTGATTAGTCAGTTGTTAAGTTTGATTGACACTTCGGAAATGTCTATTATTAAACAGGTCTTAACTTGAGAAATGTGCAATAAATCAATCTGTAAAAGAGCAACAAAGGCATTTTCTTTTTAAATTTAAATAAAATACCGGGTTACACACGCTTTTGGGCGTGACTGTAGTGACTCAAAAAGTATACTGTAATTGGGATTAGTTTGCATCGAGCCAAATCAACTCCCACACTTCAGTAGCCTTTTAGTTGATTTGTATCATGTAATACTAATAATAACTTTATTCAACCGTACACATTTATGACAGTGGCACATGCGATCAAGTGGTGCTTTCACAATACAGCATTCAAAGAACACAGTATAGGCTACATTCGTACAGTAAAACACTCTATAGTATAAAAACGTGGTTTGTTTTATACCATTCATTTTCAAGCTTATTTACCTCATTACTTATTATAGTGTTAATTACAGTGTTTCTACAAGTGAATAAAAAATGGTTTAAATCTTGGCACCATAGACATATCTCGTCCATGTCATCGCTCCAATTAAATATTTTGCCATTTAGTTGTAAAGTGTTGAATTTTAGATTTGCACCTTTAAAAATAGTCATATAAAGTACATATTTCTATTTCCCTCTAGAAAAGTAATACCTTGAAACGATTTAATTTGCAGATAGGAAGTTAATGTTCATTGCACTTTTAAATAAGTTGTGTTTATCTAGGTTTTTATATAAAGACTCATTGACATTGCTATTTTTAATATCATGTTTTCAATATCATAATTACCATTTGAAAAAAATTCTTCAATTTGTTTTAACCAAGTGCATTTAGACCTATACTTTTTCTCCTGCAATTAAAATAGCTTCTAGTGTTTAAATGACCACCGATCTGTTTCAAGGGGCGGATTGCTATAAAACAGTCTCTAATAAAGCCGGCTTTCACTTAGGCGGTCTTACTAAACTAAAGTCATTCCTCAAAGACCATTGCTATAAAACCTTCCCTGAGACCGCTTTGAGCATTGAAATGCAAGCAAACTCCCTGGCAACGTAAGATTAGGGGCGACGTCATGCGTGCTCGACGCACGCAAATGTATGGAAATGAACGTAAATAAACGTAGACCTATTTTCACAGACGTTGAAAAGTGTGCGGAATATTCGTCGTGCGATTCTCCGACTTTGACGATCTAGGCCTAGGTCTTGCCATTGCACTCTTGAATTAATCAGTAGAACGTCATGATGAAAATTATTTAAGACCGCTTTAAGCCTCCTCAGAGTAGGCTTTAAAATTTAAAACTGCTTACTGTTTAGACCGCGGTATAGCAATGGTCTGTAATCATAGACCAGTAGTGACGTCACGATTATAGCCGGCTAACCGTGAAGACCGTCTAAAGACCGCTTATAGCAATCCGCCCAAGGTTTACCAGCCTTTTTACAAACTTTATAAGCTGGCAGTTTTGCATAGCCTCAAGAGATTGCCATCCTAATTCCGCATAAAACCTCCTTTCCTGTGTAGGTGCCCTAAGTATAAATCTGGCCATGGTTTATTTGTAAACGTTCTAAACATTCAATATCATTTTTACCTCCAGACCACTTTCAACAAGCATAATTAATTGAGGAAATACCAATAGCTTTCCATAGTATGTCCCCGTAGTAAACCCGGTTAAAATCATCTTGATCGTTTAGGATAGATTGAATATATCCTATTATTTTATTACCTAGATTTATTACTTCATTTTTGCTTATGATCTGAATCATTTCTTTATACAGTATTGTGCAGCCTAAATAATTGTATGTGTCAACCACATTAATATTCTCTTCACCCAATTGCCAGACTTTTATCATTCACTCTCTTCCCCATAATCAATACATTTGATTTTTGTGATTAAACCTTAATCTACATTTGTTACTAAAATCATTTGCAATGTCTAACATGCTCTGCAACTCATTGGCATCGTTTGCTAATAGTACGACATTATCTGCAAAAAAATGAACAACCCATTTCATTAATGCAAACTCCAAATTTAGCCGAATGAAATAATTTTGCTAACTCATTAATGTATATTGAAAAGAGTGTCGGTGACAAAACACATCATTGCTTACACCTTCTGTAACTTCAAAATAGTCGGTTTCAATTGACCCAAATTCAACTTTACTTTCAACCTTCTTTTCAGATCTTGGTACCCAGTTCATTCCTAATTTCACTGCTCTCCTGATGTTTCAGTCAAACGGAAATTAAAATGCTCATCGTGTTTCGGATAAAACGTGTTAAAGAACGTAGTACACACTTCAGAAAAGAGTTGAAGATTGTCTTCTGGTGTAATACCCACTGTGTTCCATCATTGTTGTGTTTCACAAAGAAAAATCCAAATAATCTAATGCAATATTATGAAGCTCAACCTGAACTTAAGTGAAATCGCAATTTTGTGTTTTTATCATGGCCGGCGGAACCCACTTTTTGGCAGAAAATAATATAATGTCTATGTAGATTTTTGTATGATCGGCAAAAAATGCAAGAAATGAAAAAGGGAAGAATGAGGGGAGGCTGGGGGAAGAGAGTGTTTATTCAGTCCCCGACCGAGTTAATTTTCTCGGATCTGGGTGATCAGAGGTCCTAACTGATTTTTCTTTGTTGCATTAAGAAAATTCAATTCAATTTTTAATATGTTTTTATATGCTTTTTTTATTTCTTCCATTTTCATCATTGGCTTTATGTCTGGTGCTGTGCTATTTATCCATTGTCTTTCTTTTTATGATTATGTTATGGATTTTTATCTGAAAAAAGAATAAAGACCTTGAATAGAAAATTAGAAGTCGGGAAAGCTCATTCCCCGCCATCTTGGAATCAACATTTTCTCGGGGGAGGACAACCGACCCGGCTCTTATTTTTTGGGCTTCATCATCGATTCATGGAAAAAAGACTATTATGCAAAGTATGAATACCGGTACACACATAAGGCCTATTTACTGTAATAAGAATGAGAAAAAATACCTGACCGTTTTCAAGGGGAAAACCTGGAATTTTGAAGAACTTAAAAGTCTTTAAACACACTTTAGAAGTCGGGAAAGCTCAATTTCCGCCATTTAGAAATCAGAATTTTCCCGGGGAGAACCCGAACCCGCCTTTCTTTTTGGGTTTTTGGGATTCATTGATTCATTCATAAAATCGTTTTCAAGAGGAGGAAAACCTTGAACTTTGAAGGACTTAAGTCATTAAAAGACACCTCAGAAGTCGAGAAAGCTCATTTCCTGCCATTTAGAAATCAAAATTTCCCGGGAGAGAACCCCCGAACCAATTGTCAATGTAAAGGTAGAGGTAGGTTTTGCTTCAAATGTATTAAGACGAAACAACTGTTCTTTTAATAAGAGGTTCTCAATACTAGAATGTCTTATTTTACCAATATTTCCTAATACAGTAGTGCATTATTTTCCGCCCTTCGAACATCATGGTTATTTACAACACTTTTTCTGGAACATGCTTTAGGTCTCAGAGATTAACCGATAATTCAATATCAACCTCCAGCTTCACGACTGAAGAGTTCAGTATATATATATATATATATATATATATCGAAACTATCTGTTTCGATGCTCTTTACTTTAACACGCGGTAATTAAGTCTAAATAAATCAATTATTTTTTCGCCTGACCTGTCTTAATGAGATATCTATGTCTTATCCTTAAGGTACCAAGGCCTTCATGCTGATGCCGAGTTGGTATGTGGTAATCCATCTCAACCTTGAATGGTGAACTGGATTGGATTGGATTGAATTTATTCCGTGGAAATACCAAGGATAGCCCACGAAGTCTCGAAGAAGACTTATTTCCAGTGGGGTCCTTCTGGTGGTGATTGGGTAGTACACCGGGAGACAATCCCTCTTTTCCGAAGAGTGTACTGCGTTCTTTCACGTGCACATGGGCCATAAATGCACGGGACCAACGGCTAAAACGTCTCATCCGAAAGACGGTGCGCTATTGTAGTTTCAGCCTCCAACTGAAACACAAGGAGAGGCAGCGATGGGAATTGAACCAGGGACTTAGAGATCTCAACGGTTCAGCGCACAAACAGTGGCTACCACCAGATTAGCTGACTGAACCTTAACCCGTTTGTGTTTTTGAAAGTGATTTAAAAACAAATTAGCAATCATCTGTGATAAGTTATCCCTCCCTCAAAGGGGTTTTACTCAAGGGTTCTGATTAGAGACCCTGTAATTGTTTATGGTTAATAATGATAATTGGAGTACTACACTCGGTGAACGCTCGTTCCCCTCTCCTAGACAAATCGATGCCGTTTTTCTCGATTGCATTAAGGCATTTCTCTTCTACCCTTTTCTAAAAGAACTTCATGGATTTAGTATTTGTGGCTCTACCGATATATTTTTCTTGCTGGAGCGTAGTGGAAAGGGCGTCTTTAGGGGGTCTTTTTACCCAGTATGTCATGAATTGTCTAGGGGTTCCCCAAGGATCGGTACTAGAGCCCATAATTTGTCTGTAAAGAGCCTCGATTCCTCGCTCGCTATCTGTGTTACGATATACGAAGATGACACCCTCTGTACAATTAGATCTGCTAATAATGTGTGTCCTAAATAAAGACAGATATTGTCCTGATCAAAAGATATAAGTACCTTGTGGTCACAATCTATACTAAACTTAATAGGGGACCATGAAAAATAAAGCATCCTCTCTTCATTTTATTATGAGAAAAATTGGATCCTGTAATCCTAAACTTATTATTATATTGGAATATGAGCCTTCGTGATGCCTCTACAATACAATGGGGATATTGAAAAAAAAAGAGTCACAAGATTACGTTTTCCCCAGTCTAATTTTATTTCAATATACTGTTCCATACAAAATCTGTCTTCAACATCGACGATTGATGATCCTTGAAAATAAGATTTAAGTTTTTAGGGATTACCGTACATTAATTGCTAAGGATAAGAAAGTTAATATATGTACAGAGAGTCATATTTCTATATAAGTCTCCTAGAGGGTGTCCAGGTGGAAAAGTAAAAATCACTTGTAATACAATGAAGTTTTTAACACATGTATATTATACTTACTGTTCAATTTTAGTTTCAATTATATTTTTTCCATTATCTCTGTTGGCTTTTAGAAGGTTGGAAAATCACTCAAAAGTTGATTCAATTCATTTTTTTGTTTATACCTTGTAGGCCTACCGCCTAAAAGCACTCTTTTGTTGTAATGTTCTTATACTGTGTTACAAACACGATATAAATGAAATGAAATGAGTTCCATTGACCATAATTGCATTTTTATCTATGCCTATCATATTTTTATTGTGATGTTTTACCGGCATATAATGTTTTAATTCAAAATGTTAATGTGTATTTATTATATTACCAGTATTGATGTATATCTGTACATATAATGTTTTAATTCTAATTAAGTTTTAATGTGTATTTTATACTTTTTTAATCGCATTTTATATTTAGTTTAGTATTACAAGTATCTAGGCCTAAGATGTTTTAACTAAGGTTTAATGCGTATTTTATTTAGATTTATGTACATTATTACCGGTAGTTTAAGGACACGGTCTTGCTGAAAAACAACTTTTGAATTTCTGTTGAGACAAGTTTTACCGTGAATAAAGAAATTATTATTATTATTATTATTATTATTATTATTATTATTATTATTATTATTATTATTATTATTATTATTATTATTACTATTATTATTATAAACGCGCATTATTGTAGAAGTCGCAATAGAAAAACGAAACTACTATACCATTACCTTATTGTAGCCTATCTATAAATAAAAATGTCTTTTATGACGCATGCTCGAGTCCTATTGATTATGAGATTATAAAGCAAAAGCCCACAGTCTTCGTAATACTGTATTTACTTCCTTGTTTTGTTCCTCATTCTATTAAGAGGATTGTTTGTCGTACAAAAAATAGGGGCCTAAGTGTGTAACCTGTTTTCGCAAAAATACATCAACAATTATAGAGTTTCACTTGTTATCTTGCATTAATGCTTTTATACCACTAGTGAACAACATCTTCAGTTTGGTTTGCTAAATATATCTCCGTTCCAATACTTCAAAATCGAAACAAATGATTTAGTAGGCCTATCACCTCGAATGTGTATATACCTATGTTAACGGTGGCATTTTAGCAGTGCATAATCAGGATGTATCGAAGAGGAAGCGAAACAACCATGGTACGGCGACTTACATTGCTAGTAACGATCTTGTTTGTATTTGCATATTCTACTACAAAGGTATGGAGCTGCAATAACCAGACTGGCAATAACACCGTATTGTATTGCCCTCCTGGATTCACTGATGAAATATGTACATGTAAGAGCTTTACTGCTGAGTGCAATGAGAAAATATTTGATAAAGGCCTGTCTCTACTGCCTTGCTATATAAAAAAATTGATTGTCAGGAAGAGCAAACTAAGAGGATTAGGGAACAATACATTTCAACTACCTATGTTGGAATATTTGGATTTATCCTACAATAAATTGAGCACAAACTGTATTGGTGAAGACGCGTTCAAAAACCTTACAAGGTTGATGACCTTAAATATCCGTGACAATACAGCAATATTGAAATTAAAAAAGGAGTGGTTTAATGATTTGTACTCGTTAACAACATTTTATGCTAGGAATTGTAAGATAAGGAAGATTAATTACAATATATTTGAAAACAGCGCAAACTTAACATATGTTGATCTTGCCAATAACAAACTATATTACCTACATGAAGGACTATTCAAAGATTTAGCATATCTAAAAATGGTAAATTTAAAAGGTAACTCACTTTTTACACTTCATGAAAACGCATTCAGTGGTTCTTTTGAATTGCAGTCGATAATCCTTAGTCAAAATAAATTTACAGCATTGAGGGAGAGTTTTGGAATTCAAGATGTTCACGGATTAGTGAAATTAGACCTACGAGAGAACCCGATCGCGTGCGATTGTGACATACGATGGTTCCACGCCTGGTTACAGTATACGAACGTGACCGTTAAGGCATCTTGCTACTGGTCTTCCGACTTGATTGGTCCACAAGTAAAGGAGTTTGACACGAATACTCTCCATTGTACAATTCAGGTTTGGGTGGTCGTAATTTCGGCAGTGTCGCTCTGTTTGCTGATATTAGTTGTTGTGCTGCTGTATCGGTTAAACATAAGGTAGGTTATATTTCCTTTTCAATGATACAGAACTCCTACTTTGGGACATGTAGGCCTACCCCTTATTCTGGGTTAAGAGGACATTTTTCCGAGAAACTATATCATCTTTTAACAATACGGTAAACGGTAAAGGTATAAAGGTAGAGAATAACCAATAACTTGCAGCGCCATTTTGCTGAATTGCGTATGGGCGTGGTCCGTGACTACCTAGCAGCCGTAAAAAGCACTTATTTGTTCACATCATTCCACAACGACTGAAATAAACCATAACATCGGAGTAACCCCTCTCTTCCGAAAGATGCAATGAGTTCTTTAAAGTGCACACGAGCCAGATGTATACCATGGGCCTTTATTTTAAGTCATTATCTGAGGTTCTATAGGGTGCCATACGCAGCAAAAGTCCATGTTAAAATCAAAATGTAATTGCAAAATTCAATGTCCAATTTATCAAAACGTAGGAGTAAATTTCTCAAAATGTAGATCTAGTTTCCCAAAACTTTTTATTTTTCAAAACGTAGTTCAAATTTTTAAAAATGTAGTTCTAATTTCTTTAAAATGTAATTCAAATTCAAAATGTAGGTCTGGCTTGATCAAACGCCCTCTCCAAAATTCTGTTCCAAAACCAAAGATCTTATAAACACACAAAATTAATAGAAGCGTCGATCTGGCACAGAAAAGTAATCATTTTTGGGAGAGGGCGTCCTAGTCGTTGCCATGGATCTGAGATAGGATGTTCGCGTTACGCCATAAGTTCGTTACCAAGTACGTTAATTTGTTCCCAAAGATCTTATAAACACATAGAGCTATTAGTGTGGATCCTAGTGTCATTTCGCGAGATAGGCTTGCCCAAAGCAATTTTATTGCATTTTCTGGATATTTTGGGTATGCTGAATCCAAAAATGCAAGGGTCAATTTTTTCAAGATTATCTTGGCGGCCATTTTGGAATTTAAAAATGGCCGCCATTTTCACATAAAAAATAACAATAACTGTGCCATTAGAGTAAATATCAACATCATTTTGGCAGCAAACACTATATTTTCAATGTCAACCTCTCCAATAGTGATATTCTCACTGATCATAAATGGCGGCCATCTTGAATTTCAAAATGGCTGCCGTTTTTACAGTAAAAATAACAATAGTTTGCTAGTAGAGCAGGTATCATTATAGACATAGCCTGTAGGCATATTTTGTCTTGTGTAGACACAAGACAAAATGTGGTTCAATTAAACACACAAGTTATTTAAAATCAATACCGTACTTTTATTATTGGAATACATATCATAAGAATCATGAGATTTGCCTTATAATACATTAATAGCTAAAGCCTCCAAGGGGAGGGGTTACACGTGTAATGGGAACACCTCTCCACACCCCATGACCAAATTCCCCCGTTTTTTACTATCAAAATGTTAGCATGTATGACAACTGCATTATTTAAAAAAAAAGTAAATATGTCGATTGAAAAAGATTTTATTACGAACTTAATAACACATTAACCAGTCCAATGGTGATATTCACATGAAGAACGGATGCCAACTGTCTTTACTCAAAATGACTGACATTTTTTCAGATGCATGTCAAGTGTTTTTACAATATCAGCCACTCCGGTATTAATGGGTCTTGTTGTGAGTCAACAAAAATTGTTCCTACACATGGGACAATTGGTGTACTCCCTCGTCTCTGTTAATATTATTGTCTTTACTTCTCAACCATTTAGATCCTTATTCATCTACTGCCGACATCAGTTCCCCATGTAACTTGTAGTATTTCCAATCTGGGATGTGGTTGTGTGACCATACTGTATGTCCAGTGATTGCTGCTTTGTGCATGTCTCATTAAGACGAACCCATGTTGGCTCTAGTTCGTACCCCTTTATTTATGTTTTTCAACCTCATTTCATGTTCACCTAAGCGGTCAAACCTTTTACTATTGGTCGCAATGACCACATAATGACTCTAAGGTGAGTGTTTGCTCATATAATCTTGTTTTTCGGATACACTAGTTCTCTCAACTTATTTTGATGTCTGAATCATGTATTAAAGTTGTGTGTGCTCATTCGATCTAATCTTTTCCCAAAGACCACTGACATACAGAATCATGACAAAGCCCCTTTTGGATTTCTCTTTGGTACTTCACATGTGTTGTTTTTCTGTCTTCATGGTCCAAAAAGGTATGATTCCACTTGGAATATAACCATTAGACAGGTTAATTTGTTGATAGGTTGCAATTAAAACTTGGGTTTTGCAATTAATAATTGACATTACTTCGCAAAAATCTAAGCAGTTTGTGTTAGAAATTTGTCGTCCATTTCGAAATTCAAAATGGCCACCATTCTTGATCCATGTGTATATCACCATTCGACAGCTTGACATTGAAAACATTGGGTTTGGCTACCTAAATCATGTTGACCTGCTCTAATGGCACAGTTATGCTTTGTTATTACTGTGAAAATGGCAGCCATTTTGAAATTCAAGATGGCCGCCATTTATGATTCGTGGGAATATGACCATTAGACATGTTGACATTGAAAACCTATGGTTTGCTACCAAAATCAAGTTGATACCTGCTCTAATAGCACAGTAATTGGTATTTTACTTTCAAACTGGTGAGAACATCACCATTGGACAGGTTGACATTGAGAAAATAGGGTTTTGGTACCAAAATCATGTCGATACCTACTCTAATAGCGCAGTTATGGTTATTTTTACTGTATAAATGGCGGCCATTTTGAAATCCAAAATGGCCGCCAAGACAATTTCGGAAAAAATGGACCTTTGCATTTTTGGATTCAGCATACTCAAAATATCCGGAAGATGCAATAAAATTGCTTTGGGCAAGCCTATCTCGCAAACCTGTTTTTTGGACATTAGGTTTCTCACTATATTAAACAACTAGAGTGCTGACAAGATGGCGAAGCAATGCAGAGTTGTGTATGTGTACCATCCAAGATGGCCGCCGTAGGAAAGCGCCACCTTCAGGCTTAGTATACATATTATTACCATAAATAAGCCCTCTGACTGACTATATTTCATTTAATGATAATTAGTATTGATAATAACAAATTAATAAACTATCGTAGCCAAAAACAGGCCAAGTGGAGCATCTTATTCAAAAATAAAGTACCAAGGAATGAAAATGAAAATCGTGTACATTACACCCAAACACCGCAACGCTCGAGTTTCAAACATACGGGTAACTAGCTGTACTGAACTTTCTGAGTAAATTATTATCTCGTAATTACGAGATATTATCTCGTTATTACGAGATAATTGTCTCGTAATTATGAGATATTATCTCGTAATAACGGCCTAGTACTGGTAGGTCCTATGTACACTAATTAGGTCTAAATAAATACAGAGAGTAGGCTAATTTTAGTGAGAACTAAACATGTTTTAATAACGTAAGGCCTATATACAATGCAAAGCAGATTGATCACAAAATCAGAAGCATGATCTCAAACATCAGAACCCAGCTAGCTTTTATTGTTTAAAACTGTCGGGGCCCCATTGAATGACAACTACGGTATTATAGTTTATATATTGTTGTTGTAAAATGTATTTCAAACCAGTCATGCTTGGCTGGTTTTGATTTACGTTTTGGAACATAATTTGGAGAGTGCGTTTGATGAAGTCAGACCTACGTTTTGAATTTGAATTACATTTTAAAGAAATTAGAACTACTTTTTGGAAAATTTGAACTACGTTTTGAAAAATTAGAACTTCATTTTGGGAAACTAGATCTATATTTTGAGAAATTTACGTCTACGTTTTGATAAATTAGACATTGAATTTTGCAATTACATTTTGATTTTAACATGGACTTTTCCTGCGTATGGCACCCCGTAGTTGCCATGTGCGACAGCGCCAGACCAAGAAAGCGAAAACGCTTTATTACAGGATCGACGATGCCGCAGTTTGGCCGCGTTGCGCGATGGACGCTGAAAGCAAGAACGTAGTGCAGAAGTTCGGCCTGAGTTAGAAGCAAAGAAAAATGTATTTTCAGAATATCCATTCGACTGCCTCAATGATTACTTTTAAGCAACTATAATAATGTCTACCAGATGTTGTTGTAATGATTACTTTCTAAGTAATTATTCCATTTATTTACGAATACCTCAAAACGTTTCGTCAAATTTAGCCTAGCCTCACCGTGGGGTAAACAGAAAATTCACAGGCCTATTCGAGGCCCTTCATACCTACGGAGGCGATGTCGCCACACTCTTGCACTTTCTTGGCCTAGCGCGCTCGCACATGGCAACATCCGATGAGATGAGTTTAAAAATTGAATAAAAATAGAAAAAAATTAAGTTTCTTCACTTTTTTTTGTTTTCAATTCCTAATATATGTAAATATGTCATATGTGATTTTCATCCATGTAGCTTTCATATCTTTGGCACAACAAAAATAAATATATAACCCAGACAGTGTATTAAGATAGCCTTTCTGCCTCCAGTTAGGGCGCTGCCAGCGTTTCAGCCAGGTCCAATGTAAACATTGCAAGGAGTACAGTACAGAAGATGTATTTATTTATCTATTTATTTCAACAATCTTTAATGAGGGTGGTCCATCCAGCCGCAGCTGATCATTAGATAAGCTCTATTCACACCTAGATGATAAGGATAATAACGTAAGGATAATGTACTATGACTTTTCATCAGCATTCAACAACCACATCTCCTCACCCACAAATTACTAAGTATGGGGTATCTCTAAACAGCTAGTTGGTGTTAATCTCGATTTCCTATCTAATCGCAGGCAGTTTGTGAAGTTTAATAATGAGGTCAAGTCTAGACCATTGTTACTAATATACTGGTGTACCCCAAGGCACTTAACGTCAAATATCGTATAGCGCGGCTATACGATCTTTGCTTAACGTTGTATACTTCCGACTTTCTATCTCGTCATGCTGATTGTCCAGTAATTAAGTTTGCTGATGACACTGCATTACTTAATCTTATTAAGAAAGATGATGACAGCCATTATGGCTGAAATAAATTCTTTTAAATACCAGTATTGTGATGACAACAATCTCAAACTTAATATTAGGAAACTAAAGAATTATTGACTTTCGTAAGAATATCACAAATATTGATGGTCCTTATTAATAATACATGTGTTGAGAGTATCTACATATAATATCTCGGGGTTGTCCTCGATGACAAACTTAAATGGAAAAATCACATTGATACATTGATGAATTGCCTTCGTAATGAAAAGAGTTTAAAGTTAATAGTGAAATTAGCACTATGTTCTATCAATCAATGATTTGCAGTGTCTGGGCTTATTTAACATCTTGGGGAGGTAATGCATCTAAGGAATGAATTGGGAGGATTGATCGGTTAATAAAGAAAACTGAAAAAAATACTGATACGAGTCTGCATACTGTTGACTCTATTTATCATGCACGAGTGAAGAGTTTATTCACATCTATACTAGATGATGAAACTCACCCACTTCATGAGAAGTTGATTAGTTCTATCATACATGGGCAATAAACTCTTCAATACAAAATAGTAGATAGATCGCTTTTATTGAATATTTAGTGAGTACACGTTTCCCAAAAACACACATGCACGTTTACGCTGTTGTTTTGTGAGATGTTAATAACAATATTGAAGCAGAACACTTATTAAGTTTTCGTTACGGGAAAGTGTGGATTGATTACCAGCAATGTGGGTTTATGCATGATATCAGAATCGTCAGTTAATTTACGATACAATTATGTTACTGTACCAATTTTCAATTAAAAACTAATTAGTTTTTATTCCAATACAATCTGTATATTTGTAATCATTCCCTGAATATCTGTTTTCTCCTCAGAAAAATCTATCACAGATTCAGCCTCAGGCGGCATTACAAACAAGTATCGTAATAACGGGACAATACTATAAAACAAGCGTTCTGATTGGATGGTATCAATCATTTGCATGTCGTTCTGATTGGGTAGCGCAACAACAGTTTTTCTGATTGCAGATTGGATACCATTATACGACAATTCTGCCCCCCCCCCCCCCCCCCCATGGCAAAAGGGCATAACTGACAATTTGCTGTTTTGGAGATATTAAGCAAAACGTGCAATTTATTTAGCCCTAAAATGTGTTTTAGTATTTGATTTCATGGTTAATGTATTCAAATAGACAAATAATGTCTCTTCCAGTGTAGCACACATTTTTTCTATAGATATTGATTTTTGCGCTCAAAATGTCAGTTATGCCCTTTTGCCATGGGTTTTCTGATTCAAGACATGTTGAGAAACTTTGGCAAAAGGATATAAGTACCCAGTTTAGTTCCTTTCAACGCAATTTTGA
>NW_022721381.1:387336-432595 GCF_011630105.1 Anneissia japonica | reverse complement strand
GTATAAACTATAAAATAAATGTACAATAATACCAAAGAAACGCATTAAATAATAAATACTAAAATTACAAACGATTAAAAACCCATGTATAGGCTAACCAAGTATACAAACAAGAAAATGAATTAACATTAGAATGCATTATGTATCAACAAAGGCTTTTTGGCTCAAGCGCCACTACATACAGTAAGCTACACTCAGGAAAAGCCAGACTCTTGTTAAACAATGCCATGATATGAGTCTGTCTCTTATACACATCTAGATGTGTATAAGAGACAGAAATAATCGTTTTAGTTGTCCCTCTTTGTCACTGTTATTTCTAGTTAAAATGTGAATTGTTATTCTGCCATGGTTAATTATTTTTATTAAACAGTTACTATTTTCCTATAGTTTATTTTCATAGTAGTAAACTGTTGCCATTCAAAGTAAGGCAAGATTATATAGCATAAATTAACTAGGCTTATCATGTTTGCCTAACATTAACTAGACATATGCTGTCAAGAATCATACTATTTAACCAATTTCTATTTACAAATTGTGAGTACACAAACAGTAAGAATAATAAAAATAATACAACTTAATATGAAACCTTCATTGTAACCAGGGAGAAAGCTCTCTTCTGATTGGTTGGCTGTTGAAAGAACGTCACGCTTCAGCGTATCACAGCCTATCTTTGCAGTTATGCCCTTTTGCCTTGGGAATTTACTGAAAATTGTGTAGTTATGCCCTTTTGCCATGCCCCTATCTAGCCCGGGGAACACTTTTTTTACAATTTTTTGTGTCAACATGTGTAACATGATGTACTGACCCCACTAGGCTATATAACTCATTTTCGCCAAAAATGTCAGTTATGCCCTTTTGCCATGGGGGGCAGAATTAAAGCGGCTAATTTTCGAATGGGTGTGGCCATATTAATTGCATATAGAATTATAATTTGTGCAAGAGCTGTTGTAAACACCTTGTTCAAACTTAATTTAAATGGTGCGGGGGAAAAAATCCCACAGGCACTTTGAAGATAAACTGTCTGCAAAACGTCGAGCAGAGTGAAGCTTTGGGCTGGGCCCTACATTGATCCTGAGGAACGTTCAGATGGGATCCGGAGATTATGAAATTCCTACGGTTTTTTGCAGTTTGAATTGTCAGCAGAGACGTGCCCCGCCAGGATTTCCCTAACAGTTGAGTCACAATCTCCAAAAACAGATCCTCTAGAGTCCCAGTATTGAAGGTTGAACCTGCTGGTGGCCATTTCTAGTCTGTTGTCTGTGTGGGGGAATGAATTGTGTACATCTAATTGTTTCAATGTCAGCCTCGCCCATTTTCTTTTATAGATCAAAGTCTTCCTATTAGGCCTACTACTTAACTTAGGTTTTTCAACATATATGAGATTTTTTTTTTTAAATGAGGGAATGCAGTAATTGGGGAATGGGTGGGGGATAAAAAAAACTTTCACCCCAGGTTTTCCTACTCTACCACTACATTTTTTCGAGCACAAACACATCCACTCATGTACTAAAGTAGTTCAAAACAATGTCAGCGCCAGAAATTCCCCCGCGTGGAGTCCGGTGCCCCAAAAGGGCACACAGTTAACCCATAGAGAAATGCCCCACCATGGTTGGAGTTGAGGTGAGCACATTTTAAAGATGACACCTCTAAATTCCGGAAATGGCACTTTCAGACTGTAACAATACGGTTTGAAAGCATTGTTTTCGAGAGTGATGCATTCCCCCAACCCCGAGGCTTTTCCGGATCCACCACTGGCGCTGCCAACTTATGGTTAATTAGACATCGCATCATATCAGCGCTCCCACTTAATCCTTTAGCCCCCCCCCCATCAGTCTCCAACTCCCCATGTCAATTCTCGCGCCACTACATACAGTAAGCTACACTCAGGAAAAGCCAGACTCTTGTTAAACAATGCCATGATATGAGTAGTGGTTATTAACGGAAAAATTACAGTATTTATTTTGAGCAACTTTGCTCAGGCCGGATAAAAATCGTTGGCGGGACGGAGTTGGCTCATGGACCGGGGATTGAAACCGAGGTGTATTCAATCACTTGATGCAGTGATGGAAATAAATAAATAATATGTGGTTAATCCATCTCAAAGTTGAAGGTTGACCCTTCACCCCATTTGCGTTTCTGAAAGTGTTTTAAAAGGATTAGTCATCGTCTGTTCAAACGATAAGTTGTCTCTCGCTCAGGGGTTTTTACTCAAAGACCCTGATTAGAGACCCTGAATTTTTTATTTAAATTTTGATTACTCAAAGCCTGTTCGTCTCTCCCTTCCCCTCTAAAGGACGTCATTAGGGGGTCCTTTTACCCAGTATGTACGTCATCGGGTGATTCCCACTGGGGCCAATACTCTTTAATTTGTAATTAGCCTCAATGTCTCACTACTTGTGTTACGATGTACGCAAATGATACCCTCCCTCTATTACTGTGCATATGTGTGTCCTAAATAAAGAATTAGATATTGTCCTAGGAGCAGGCCTAGTATTACAGGATAAAATTAAATATTAGAGATGTATTGTCCCTTTGGAAATGACAAAAAAACATCATAAAATAATTTTGAAACGAGCAAAGCGGGAATTCTGGGTGTCTAAGGGGACAAGTAAATTCACTTATTGGAATGCAATTTTTAACTATTTTGTATTTACTGTTATTCAGTTTCATTCATATCTTTTCCGTTTTTCTTTCTAATTTTGGCTTTTAGAAGGTTGGAGAATCACTCAAAAACGTTTTGTATATCCCATGTAGACCTACATACGAAAATCACTTTTTTGTACGGTAATGTTTTTATATTGTGTTACAAAAATTAAATAAATGAAATGAAGTTTAAAAACGCGCATTGTATTTATTTTGGAAGTCGCAAATAGAAAAAACCGTTCTTTAGTTTCATTTATATCTTTTCCGGTTTTTTTTTCTTCTAATTTTGGCTTTTAGAAGGTTGGAGAATCACTCAAAAACTTGTTGTTTATCCCGTGTAGGCCTACCTACAAAAGCACTTTTTTTTTTTGCACTGTAATGTTTTTATATTGCGTTACAAAGACGAAATAAATGAAAGGAAGATTTAAAACGTTTTTCTTTCTAGTTTTGGCTTTTAGAAGGTTGGAGAATCACTCAAAAACTGTTTGTATATCCCGTGGAGGCCTACCTACTAAAAGCACTTTTTTTGTACGGTAATGTTTTTATATTGTGTTACAAAAACGAAATAAATGAAATGAAGTTTAAAAACGCGAATTGTATTTATTGTGGAAGTCGCAAATAGAAAAAAAAACTTTTTTGGACTTTAATGTTTTTATATTGTGTTATGAAGACGAAATAAATGAAATGAAGTTTAAAAACGCGCATTGTATTTATTTTGGAATTCGCAAATAGAAAAAACCGTTCTTTAGTTTCATTTATATCTTTTCCGGTATTTTTTCTTCTAATTTTGGCTTTTATAAGGTTGGAGAATCGCTCAAAAACTTTTCGTTTATCCCGTGTAGGCCTACCTACAAAAGCACTTTTTTTTGCACTATAATGTTTTTATATTGTGTTACAAAGACGAAATAAACGAAATGAAGTTTAAAAACGCGCATTGTATTTATTGTGGAAGTCGCAAATAGAAAAACAAAACCATATCATTACCCTAAATTGCATCTTCTACGGCACGTGACACATTCCCAAGTATCCCTTGATTAGGAGATTAAAAAGTGATAGAACAGTTTATGTAATCCGTACTAACTTGTTTTGTTTCATTCTGTGGAGACAATTGTTTGTCGTAAAGAAAAATGTTAGCCTAACCTAGGTTTTCGCAAAAATACATAAAATATTCAGTGTGTCATATGTTATCTTGCGTTAATGCTGTCATACCACAAGTGATTTTCAGTTTTGTGTGCTATCTCTAACAAACAGCCTACTCAAAAGTGTATATGTTAGTGGTAGTCATTTTAGTATTGCATAATGTACAGCGATTAACACTCTTGTTCGTATCTCCATGATAATACGAAAATATACAAATTAAAAAGGAGTGGTTTAACGATTTGTACTCTTTAACATCCTTTTATGCTAATAATTGTAGGATAAGCAGGATTGATTACATATTTGAAAACAGCCCAAACTTATCATATGTTAGGCCTAATCTTGCCAATAACAAACTAAATTACCTAAATGAAGGACTATACAAAGAGTAGAAAATCTAAAAATGGTTGATTTAAAAGGTAACTCGCTTTTTACGCTTCATACAAACGCATTCAGTGGTTCTTTTTAACTGCTGTTTAATTATTAATTAATTACAGTTTTATTACAATAATGATTAATTAAAGTTTTATTATTAATTTTTCTATTTGATTTATAAGTGAGTGTAAAAATTCCGTGCGTGCATACACATACTGTATGTAGAGCATAAAAGCTTTTCTTTTAATTTTGTTTTTATATTCTTAAATGTTCAAATAATGTCATTTGGTTTCTATATATGTAGGCCTATACTGACTGAAAATTCGTTCAAAGTGTAACCGAGGCGTTGGCTTGCTTTGTTGCGTTTCCCGACCGATGTCGTCAGGCGGTGCGGCTGCCTGGGTTCTGGTTGTCTTCCCTGTCGAACAACACCCGACGACAGAGAAGACAGCTAGCATTCGGCTCGTTGCATTGCCTGGCGGGGGTCTGTTGACGTCGGTTCGGAACGTTGTGAGGTGGGTTTGCTTTGCACGACTTTTCAAACCAGTCTTATATTGTTGTTTTTTTTTGTAGTTTATCTTATATTGTTGTTTTTTTGTAGTTTATTTTAAGTGTTTAATTTAATTGGCGGGTGGGCAATAATGTTATTTGAGTAATGTACCGTACAAATCTCTTTTATATAATAAGGAATTTCACTTTATATTTTTGTTGCTTTTAGGCTACATTTTGTTGAATATGTTTGTTGAAGGAGGTGGCAAATAGGAAAGTGGGTCAACGTTACTTTCAGGTATAGAATTACTACAGTCAACTCAATACCGACCACCCAGAAAACCGGATTTCACGCAAAACCGGTCGTTTTTTAAAGTCCCCAAATCATTCCTGTTCTTACTGCATTAAAATACTTTCTGAAAACCGGATCTCCCAATTCCGAATTCCGGCCAAATTCTTAAGTCCGGAACAATAAAATTACCTTCTGAAAACCGGACGGCCAGTTTAAAACGATGATTTATTGACGAAATATGTTAAATAAATCATCGGAGACACATCGACTGACTCCAAACAACAACTATCAATCACAGAACAACACCACGTGTACGATCGTTAGCGTTGATCGTGTGACACGCCGATAGCGCATTAATCGTGTGACACGCCGATAGTGCATTTAAAAGTTCATTGTTTTAACCGCCTTTAGGCCGGTTTTCATTGTTTAAAATAAAGAGAAAAATCAAACAGACTTGGCTTTTTGTTTTTAATAAAGTGCTTTGTTTAAACTTGTGTCTTTGTTTTATTGACTTATGTTTTGATACATAATGGCTTTTCTTTTATTCATGTTTTGGGCTTTTCTTTTTATTAATTCATTATCTGAATGCCAAGCGCTAAAATTATGGATCAAAAGAAATCCAACAGTTTAAAAATCATGCCCATTGCGAATTTTCATCATTATCATTATGGCGACCAAACGAAAACGAACTGAACTTGATGTAGCAATGAAACTCCGATTGATCGACGACATAGAGAGCGGGATGAAACGAATTGAAGTAGCTCAGAAATATGGTGTGGGGAAATCAACGCTCAGTGACATCTACAGGGCCAAAGACAAATGGAAATCCAAAAAGGAAGAAAGTACAGGGGCGAAATTTAGATTTGTGAAAACTAAATTTAGCGATTTGAATCAGTTGATGTTGGTGTGGTTCCGGACAGCGAGGGATAAGAACATTCCGATTAGCGGACCATTAATAAAAGCAAAGGCGACGCAATTTGCAGAACAACTAAACATAACCGACTTTGGAGCATCTGATGGATGGTTAACAAAATGGAAACAACGAAACGAAATCAAACAAGTGGCGGTATGCGGTGAAAGTGGGGATGTTGACCAGACCATTGTAACTGAATGGAAAAGCAAGATTGCCGATTTATGTGCTGGTTACCAACCTGAGGAGATATTCAACTGCGATGAAACAGGCCTGTACTTTAGAGCACTACCAGACCGCACCCTAGCTGAGAAGCAAGATGATGTGACCGGAATTAAAACTTCCAAAGACCGGATTACTGTGATGTTTACGTGCAGCATGGCTGGTGAAATAGTAGGTTAACAACTTGTCTCTTTTATCCTTGCCTTTATTCTGCATCTCCGTCATTTTTTCGTATCATTCATTGCTGTTATCCTTACCATCATGATTGTAAGGCCTCAATCGTCGTTATCATAACGTACCGTCGTAAAAAATTTAGTTCGTTATTCTCATCGATTATTCGTTCGTTATGATCATAATTGTCACACTAAGATTGATTATCATCTTCACTGCCGTCATCACCATCATCATGACATAATCATCATTGTAATCGTAAAGGGCTACCACTCCCCGTTATCAGTTCATCATCACCAACATAATTAAAGATAAATGCGTGATTTCTTTTTAACACTTGTATTTATTTTTTCTTTTCATTTCAGCTTAAACCTATGGTAATTAACCGTGCCGAAAACCCACGATGCTTTAAGAACATTAAGAAGGATCGACTGCCTGTTGTATGGGAAGCAAATCGCAAAGCGTGGATGACTGGGGCACTATTCATTCTCACGCTAAGGCAAACCAAGCGGTCCCAACATAAGGCTATCGATTTCATAAAAACAATTGCGCATGACACTTTGACTGTCACCTCTGTCTGTTTTCTATTGGCTGACGCAGTTCAGGGGGCGCTGCATAAGTTAGCATTTATTTTAGCATTCAGTGATGCCAGTGGCATCGAAAACCAATCAAGCGTGCAACCACCTTGAAGCGAAGTAGATTGGCGACCGAACGAAAAATAACACTGACACTTATTATAAATTACGATACAGGTACACATTAAGTTGATTTGTGTAAACTTTTATTGATAATAGACTCCGACACAAAGAAATACGTACGTACAACATAAGTAATGTAAAAATAAAGTAAAACATGAATTTTAAATGACGTTCTCAAGTCAGTAGGCCTACACGGTACATGATGCTGTGTGGTGTACCTGTAGTAGTAAAACCAATTTCAGAAAAATAATTATTGAAGTGAAGTGTCATAAACATAATTATCTCCAATTTTCAAAACATTGGGGGTTTTGTTAAATTGTTTACCAGGTTTTAATACTGAATTTATCATTTCTCAAACTTGTTTAATGTTTGTTTTAACTTGATCATTTTTTTTAGCAGTTCGGCACAGGTCAGTAAACACATTGCTATATTGTTTGTATACCTATTACCGTATCTTGAGTTTTTTGGGAATGGATGAAACGCCGTTTATAGAATTTATGTTTCCGATAACTACATTTAAGGAGATTGGGTGTTATCCAAGGTTGTTTACATTTATCCTTTGCTTTATTCTTTTTCTTGGTGGAAAAGTGTCTTTGATGAATAGAAAAGAAAATATCAATAAATGCTTCAAAAGAAGAATTAGTATTACAATTATAAACATTCGAGCAATCAGCTTGAGAGAGATCTAAATTAAATAAATTGATATCATTTATGAAATACGAATGGCCAGTATTATCTTTAATTAAAGGTAAATCATAATCAATTATTTGGAATATAGCTAAGTGATCAGAGATGACAGATATAATAATACCTAATATTATTTCAACGTTTACATGATTTGTATATAGGTGATCAATAAGTGTTGCGCTACTTTCAGTAATTCTAGTTGGTTTAGAAATGGTAGGAAAAAAGGAGTTGGATAAAATAACATTTAGATAATTAATTATATGATTATGATTTTGAAATTTTATTAAATCAATATTGAAATCTCCCATTAAGTTGCAGTATTTAATTTCAAAATTAATTATCGTAATAACGGAACTGTACTATAAGGCAAGCACTTTGGTTGGATAGCGCAAAACATTTTTTCTGATTGCAGATTTGATACCATTATACGGCAGTTAAAGCGGCCAATTTTCGGACGGGTGTGACGTTAAGAGGATTCCGTGTGGCCATCTATATATTAATTCTGCTAATCGCCTCCGAGTAACTTCACCTATCCCCTCTGAAACCGCTGGCAGGAATGTTCTCATATCTCATACACAACACTAGCCGGGGTTTAAATGTCAAGACCACAATGCGCTACTATTCTAGGCTGGATTTTGGATAACAAAAAAAAAAAAAAAAAAAAAAAAACAGCCAAAAACCACCGAACATCAGTTACAGTTTCGCCATGTTTCGCGAGTTTCTTACGTCACTTAAGTAAATCCCCTCTGTTAAGGTAGATTCACACCGAATCCGATTATTAGAACGTTTCGATGCGCGTCTTAGTACGTGCCTCTATTCTTTACCACTAAAGATACTAGAAATTCAAGATAGAGCACTCGCATAGCAAAAATGAGGCGGATATTGGGCCAGACGTAGGCCTTTCTCTTTTTATAATGTAAGTTTTCTATACTTGGGCCCAACGTACAGGGCGCCCTTCTGTTGCTAATTATTACTTTAACTTCATGCGTTTCTAAAATCTTCAACAGAATCATATCAAAACATAATATCCAACTATTTAGAGAATAGGAATGTTCTATCAGAAATACAAGGGGGTTTTCGTTTATCACACAGGTGCGAAGACCATATATTTACATTAAAAAGTGTAGCTGCCTGTGGTTTGAAAGAAAATAAAACAACTCACATTGCCTTTTTAGATTTTCGGAAGGCCTTTGACAGTGTTTGGAGAGACGGATTATTAGTTTGGTTGTCAGACATTAGAGGTAAAGCTTGGAGACTGATAGACAGGTTATATAATGAAGTAATAGGCACCGTAAACTTTGGTGAAATTGAAACTGATCCCTTCGAAATTAACCAAGGAGTTAAACAAGGGTGTGTACTATCACCCGTTTTATTTAACATATTTATTAATGCGTTTAAGAATTTGCTTGTTTCTCATGATATTGGTATAAGGATTAACGATGTATGGTTAGGTGGTTTATTTTGGGCGGACGATATCATGTGTTGCTTGATAATAACGAAACTGAAATGAAAAAGATTCTTGAGCTAGCTACTATCTTTGCAAAAGAGTGGAAATTAATTTTAATTTTGACAAATCAAATATATTAGTAAATGGTAAACGTATAAACAGGGATAAACACTGTAAACTAGGAGATAGCTACATAATGGAGGCCGAATCATATATCTTGGGGTAATTATTTCCAGAAATTTAAACGATCATAAGCAATTTGAAAATTATTTAAAGAAAGGCAATAGGTTAGTTGCCTACAATAAATCTCTTATAGATAATTTCGATAATTTTAATAGGGTTTATTACGGGGATGTACTATGGAGGACAATTGCCCTCCCTTCAATTAACTATGGATCTGATGTTTGGTGTAGCGTATTAAATCAGACATTGAAAGATTAGAAAAACTTCAATTACAAATGGCACGATATATCTTAAAAGCCCCTGAATACGCCCCGATCTACATTATATGGGGAACTTGGATGGATACAGATAAAAACTATGCATGACACTTCAAGATTTAAATTTTTTAATCGTTTAATTAGTATGGAACCGTATCGTTGGTCAAAAATACTCCCAAATGCAACAAATCAGTTTCAATGTGATCCAAATAACTTCCGTTTCAAATTTGTAAAATGTATTTCTGATCTCTTTATTAAATGTGAATCTGAAGACCTTCTAGTACAATTATCTAATAATCAGGGCAACTACAATTACTGGGTTAATCCATTATTAAAAAAAGTAAATGAAATAAACAATGAAAACTGGAGGGAGGACATTGAAAGTAAGGGCTCACTCACCGACTATTCATTACTTAAAGATACAATTAAATTAGAAAATTATCTATTAGATAAATTGGATTTCGAAGGTGTATCATTGAAATTTAAACTTCCCTCCAATACATTGCCCCTTGATAGTAGAATTTCTAGATGGTCTGAAGACAAGAATGGCTTATGTACTCTTTGCAATACAAATAATGAAGAAGACATAAGACACTTCTTATTCTCTTGTCCCGCTCTCCTAAAAATACGTTTAGAGGAGTTAAATGAACTTGAATATAAATTAGGTAGTCATAACATCGATGTTTGTGATCAATTTTTAAGTGCTAATATTGATATTAAATTAAGCTACGTCATAGGCTCCACTGCTCTTTCCATGACAAATGAAGTAGAGAAATACTTTGATGAATTTTGTAAAAGTTATGGAAAACGAGCGTGGAGAAAAAGATCTGAATTGAAGCACTTGCAAACTTTATCCTAGATTAAGCATCTGTATTACTGTCTTTTCCTTTTTTGTTGTTGTAACTAATTAATTTTGTTTGCCTTAACATTATTGTTAAGTTTGTTGATGGTACAGGTGGCCCTTCGAAATTTGTGACAGGCAAGGCAGGTTGTATTTCCTTGTCATGTTTTTCGGGGAGCTACTTGCCTCATCAGCAGCACTACTAACTTGTGTTTATTTCATTTTTACTTAAGATTCCCTTGTTTTGTTTCGTAATTTTTTTTTTTGTACTTGTAGCTAAGAATTTTAATTCACTTTGAACGCACCAAATGATTTTGAGTGCCACCGATCTAAAGGTGTATGTTCTAATAAATGATTGATTGATAAGTACAGAGCCGTAGATAGAGAGAGTTGCGACCATATATCTCTATGGTTGCGACATTGAGAATTTAGAAGCCATTTTGTGTCATACGTGATGTGCGTTCCTGTGTATAATATTGTATAATACAGTTAGCGGGCTCCTGTATAGAGAAGAGCTGAGAAGAGGCAGCTCTAAAATACTGGATGCCATAAGACCTGCCAAAATGGCAGAGCACCAATGAATAAATGAGGCCTAAGCCTAGTTATTAATATCAGGCATAAAAAGAAAGAAAAGGACAAGAAAGAAAGAATCAGGATATGAAAGAAACGATAAGATAAAATAAAATGAGATATGTATGAATAAGCATAAGAAATGAAAAGGAAAGAAAAGAAATAAAGAAAATACAAGAAAAAATCAAGGTTAAATAGGAAACAAAGAAAAAGAAGAAAGATAAGGAAATATTACAAAGGTAATTTAAGCTAAAGAAGCAATGCATAAGGAGGAATTAGAAAGAAAGGGGAAAGGAAAGAAAAGGTAATTAAAAGGAAAGGGAGACTAAAGAAAGAAAAGGTAGGTAAATAGGAATCACGGAAAGTTAAGGAAGCATAGAATGAAAGTAAAAGAGAAGATAAGTAAGTAATTAGACGGTTAGCTAATACTAAAATAGAAAACAAAAACAAGGAACGTGAAAGTGAAATATAGGGTCAGCTAACATATTTTTCCCTCTAGGGTCCTTCTTTTATTTTGCACTATTGAAGCTTGTCAACTACTGTGGTACCGTAGTCAATGACAGCCACTTGTTCTGTTGATTCAGAACTTTATTATTTATTATTATAGTAATCTGCAGATTCTTGACTAGACCAGGTTAATTACATGGTTAATGCCGAAATGATTATTTATTATTATTAATTATTAATTATTGTTATTATGTTACTAAAACCAACCTGTAGGCCTACCTTACGGGGAACTTAGACAATCGAGGAATTAGAGAACAATTAAAAAAATCGACGTTAAACGCCCCAAATAACAGAAAAGATATTCCCCCTGGGCTAGTTATTAATTATAGGCCTAGTAAATAGTATACAAGGCTTAGGTCAAGGTAATTAATGCTGAAATTATTATTATTATTATTATTATTATTATTATTATTATTATTATTATTATTATTATTATTATTATTTATTATTTAACATTAATTACATTACAAGGATAGTTTGGTCAAGTTCAATAACGCCGCCGAATGGTATATTTTATTTATTTAATAAGATTTCTCTTATGCACTCTATTTTTTATTTCATGCTTTGATTTTTTTCAATTTTTTTTTCAAAATTTCAATCAACGTCTGTATGTAAAGCGTGACTGTTGGTGTCAGCCTAGGACCCTAGGCCTATACTAGGTAGGACTTAACTTAGCCTGTAGTTAGGCCCATAGTTTATCCTCTTTCTCTCTAGCCTATGGTATTACTGTACCTATCAACACTTTATAAAAGGGGGTACTAGCTGTTGTTGTTGTAGATATTATACTAACATTTAATAAACATCCAAGAAGGTCACAGTTAGTTGACTCTCTTGTTCTATTTATACTCTTTGATGTAATCTGTACCGCCAGGTAGGCCGCAATAGAAACATTCTGTTTTGCAGCTTCAATACGTCACTGCGCAGTGTTTTCATATCACGTTAACAAAATTATGAGCAGCATGCTGCTGTCTCAAAGCTGTCGGTCAGCTGTTTTGAGTATTACCCTTTGCATTAAATCACTTGTTCGAATGCAATTTTTAACACATGTATATTAAACGTTCTGTTCTTTAGTTTCAATAATATTTTTTGCATTTTATCTATAGGCCTATTGGAATTTGGAATGTTGGTTCAAGTAAACTTTTTGTTTATCCCCTGTAGGCCTACCGCCTAAAAGCACTCTTTTGTTGTAATGTTTTTATATTGTGTTACAAAAACGAAATAAAGGAAATGAAGTTCCATTGACCTTAATATATAAATTGCATTTTTATCTATGCACTTTTATTGTGCTGTTTTACCAGTATATAGGCCTATGTTTTAATTCAAAATTTTAATGCATATTTATTATAGTTTTACCAGTATTGATGTTTATCTGTACTTATCATGTTTTAATGTGTATTTCATTGTATTTTTAATCGCATTTTATATTTAGTTTTGGTTTAGTATTACAACTAAGTTGTTTTAACTAAGTTAATGTGTATTTTTAGATTTAAGTACAGTATTAGTTTAGGGACACGGCCTTGCTGAAAACCAACTTTTTAATTTCTGTACCATAAAATTGCATCTCTAATGCAATAGTCTTCTATGACACGTGGTACATTCTCTAGTATTGATTAGAATTAAAAAAAGCGAAATACTTCCTTGTTTTGTTTCACATTCTGTTAAGACAATTGTTTGTAGTACAGAAATAAACGTGTAACCTGTTTTCGCAAAAGTACATCAAAAATTATAGAGTATCACTTGCTCTTTCGTTAATGCTTTTATACCACTAGTGAAAAAAAAAACTATACCATTACCTTATTGTATCTCTAAATAAAAAAAATATCTTTTATGATGCGTAACACATTCTCGAGTCCTATTGATTAGGAGATTAAAGATCGAAAGCCTACAGTCTTCTTAATATTTACTTCCTTGTTCCTCATTCTATTAAGAGGATTTTTTGTCGTACAAAATTGCTTTTGCATTAATGTTTTTATTCCACTAGTGAAAAAATGTTCAGTTTGGTTCTTGATGAATATATCTCTGAATCTATCTCTGTTCCAAATACTTCGAAGACAGAAGCAAAAATGATTTAGTATCAACTCGAAAATTGTAGACCTATACGTTAGAAGTAGTCATTTTAGTAGTGCATAATCAGAATGTATCCAAGAAGAAGCGAAACAACCAGGATACAGAGACTAGCACTCTTGTTCGTATTTGCGTATTCTACTACGATGGTATGGAGCTGCGTTAACACCAGATCATCTTGCCCTCCTGGAGTCAAGCATTATTGTAAATGTGAGAAACACTTTAGTGTTGAATGCAATCAGTTCATATTTGGTAACATGTCTGTACTGCCTTGTAATTTAAAAAAAATCGTTGTTCAAGGGAGCAAATTAAAAGAATTACAAGATAATATATTTCAACTACCTATGTTAGAACATTTGGTTCTACCTTACAATAAATTGAACACAAGGTGTATTGGTGAAGACGCGTTCAAAAACCTTACAAGGTTGATGACCTTAGATATCGGTTACAATACAGAAATATTCAAATTAAAAAAGGAGTGGTTTAATGATTTGTACTCGTTAACAACATTTGATGCTAGGAATTGTAAGATAAGGACGATTCATTACAATATATTTGAAAACAGCGCAAACTTAACATATGTTTATCTTGCCAATAACAAACTACATTACCTACATGAAGGACTATTCAAAGATTTAGCATATCTAAAAGAGGTTGATTTAAAAGGCAACTCGCTTTTTACGCTTCATGCAAACGCATTCAGTGGTTCTTTTGAATTGCAGTCGATAATCCTTCGTCTAAATAAATTTACAACATTCAAGGAAAGTTTTGGAATTCAAGATATTGACGGATTAGTTAAATTAGACCTACGAGGGAACCCGATCGCGTGCGATTGTGACATACGATGGTTCCACGCCTGGTTACAGTATACGAACGTGACCGTTAACGCATCTTGCTACTGCTCTTCCAACTTGATTGGTCTACAAGTAAAGGAGTTTGACACGAATACTCTCCATTGTACAATTCAGGCCTGGGTGGTGGTGGTAATTTCGGTAGTGTCACTTTGGTTGCTGATAATATTTGTTGTGCTGCTGTATCGGTTTAACATAAGGTTGGTTACATTTCCTTTTCAATGATACAGTGGAACTCCTCCTTAGGGACATCCCCTTATTCAGGAGACACCTCTATTAAAGAGGCATTTTTTCCCTAAAAAAGGGGACATATATCTCTTAACGCTACGGCCTACTAGCCCTATTAAGGGGCGGGGACACACTCACCTTTTGAGAATATACCAGAATTCTCTCCTGATTGAATTCTTTGAGTGAACATTGGCCCACTGCACGTACTACTTCCTATAAACCAATCTTGTCAGTTTTGACCCTTAACCATGGGAATTTCTTTTCGTTGTTTTTTTTTTTTTTTGTACTTTCATAAAGGATTCTAATCATACAGCAGGCCCGTAGCCAGGGGGGTTTTTAGGGGTTCGGGCGAACCCCCCTTTTTCAGCGAACCCCCTTTTGCCAGCGAACCCCCTTAGCCAGAAAACGATCCCCCGTTTCCAAGATAGTGCAATTTATTACAAAATGGGAGCATTTTTGGCACTGTTTATTTGTCGCTATCGATACCCCCTTGAAGCATGCTGGCTACGGGCCTGCACAGTAACATGCACCCTTAATTTATAAGTCGTTACTCTATTCATGCTACATCCATCCATCCATTAGAAAGCTCAATATTTAAAATACAGCCTCTTTGCTATTTAACATTGCACCATGAAATAATTGGGGACAAACAAAACTACTGTTGTTTTAATTACATTTCCTTCTGATTTCATGTTATAAATCAATTGTATTTGCATTGCAAATTTTTTGTTATAAATTAGTTTTACTAACTAATTCTACTGTAACTGATTCTTAAGTCAATAAAAAAACTACAAAAAATGTACATCGTTGTATGAAAACATACTAAAATCCCCTATTAAGGGGACAGTTTCACGTTTTTGGTTAGTGTTCCCTGAATTGGGGTACCCCTACACCACTATTAGGGCTGAATAGAAGCACCCTTATTAAGAGGGTACTTTTTTTTTTTTATCCCGAAGGTGTCCCCATAATAGATGTTCTACTACTACTACTTATTTTTTGGAATGGAATTCGCCACTATTCGACTTGACTAATGTCAGGTTTAGCAGAAAAAAAAACAATACCACAAGCTTTCATTCAGTTCAGACAACTGAACTGTTAATTAAATTCGCTCTTTAATCTTTTGCACAGGAGAATGCAAAATACCAGCGAGATCTGTAGTAGACTTAATTGTTTTGACAATTCTACAAATTAATTTTTTTCAATTTATCCTCTACTTTAAATTTACTGTTATCTAGCGTTAAAATGTAAGGTTATTGTTACCCCCTACTATAAGAAAACCTCAAAGGAATTGGAGACTTTTCGGTGTGTCAAACTTAAAAATCAGAATAGGGCCAGGAGTGTACACATTAAGGAGCTTTCGGTTTGTGCGACGACGACACGACGCTAGAACGGAATCACTCATGCGTAACCGTCCTACCTGGCGTCCCACGTTCTCTGCATACGTAGATTTGGCCAAATTGCGTTCCAGAATCTGCTCGACGAGGTGACCTTAACGTTCTCGCATGCGCAGATGACTTTTAGTGACGTCATTACGTTCTACGTCCTACCGTCGTCGTGCAATCGAAAACTCCCTATTTCCTACAAACACACATGCACGTTTATGCTGTCGTTTTGTGGGATGTCAACAACAATATACAAGCAGAACGCTTATTAAGTTTTCGCTATGGTAAAGTGTGAATTGATTACCAGGAATGTTTGGTTTATGCATATCAGAATCGCCAGTTAATTTACTAGAAAATTATGTTACTGTACCAATTTTCAATAAAAAAAAAACTATATTAGTTTTTATTCCAACACAGACTTTATATTTTTAATAATTCTCTGAATCTCTATTTTCTCCTCAGAAAAATCTATCACAGATTGAGCCTCAGGTGGCATTACAAACAAGTATCGTAACATCGGAAAAGTATTATAAAACAAGCATTTTAATTGGATAGCGCAAAACAATTTTTTTTCTGATTGCAGATTTGATACCGTATTATACAATTTGCGGATGATGTGTGACGTTAAAGGGATTCCGTGTGGCCATTGCAGAATCATAACTTGTACAAAAGCTGTTGTAAAGATCGTGATATATTGATTAAACTTTATTTAAGTCGTACCAACTTTATACTCGTAGTTTGCATTGGCACTTTCAAGAACTGTCTGTTAAAAGTCGAGCCAGAGTGGATTTTGGGTTGGGTGGAGACATTGCTGAAAGTCAAACTAGGCTGAAGCTTGGGCTGGAATATGGATTCCGGGGAAAGTCCTGACAGGATCTGGAGACAATGATTTTCCTACGATCGTTGTTGCAGTTTGTATTGTCAGCAGAGTGCCGCAAGGATTTCTCCAACAGTTGAGCCACAATTTCCTAAAAGATCGTCTAAAGATAATCGATCATTTGAAGCAGTTATAAAAATAATGATCAATTTGCAAATAGTGGATTAGGGAATCTGGTTTTTTTTCTTTGAACAGACTATAGGCAAGGGTGTTGTCAGAAGGGGTGCGGGGGAGGGAGCTACACAAACTTGAGATGGTTCTAATCAACAACACCTCATCCCCACCAAGCAAGTGCAGTATGGTCCCCACCTGACGCACGCGGCTGCGGTTGATTAACTAGTATTTCAGAGGTCTTAAATACATACAGTCATAAAAATATGCATGTTGTAGGCGGGTGGGGAGGGCTAATTAACTCTGTTCAGTTTTCCTTTAAATATGCTCCTGATAGACAGCCTGACACTGCCAAATATCATGATCATTGTTTTTAACAGATAGTTTTCAAAAATACTTCTTGCTCATAAGCCATGGAATGAAGAGAATATATCCAGGGAGATGTATCTCTGTGTATGAATACAGCCGCTTGTAAAAATTGAAAAAAGTGCTAAGCATCACCGTTCACACACCATCCATAAACAATATTCTGCATTGAACCAAAAAACTTCAATGTATATTTTGGACTACTTCATGGATTTTGACACCAGTGATCATAAAACTCTCCTTTGAGAATAATATATGGGGTTCTTGGATAGGTCACTTGGAGTGGTGCTATCCTCTCTGAATTCAAGTTTTTTGATGGAGGATTTAACTCCAGGAAGGGGATCTTGGCATAAATTCATGTTTTGAAAGAATTTCTTTGGTCGAATCAACTACTACTACTACTACTACTACTACTACTTGATATTTAATGTATTTGATCATCCTCCTAGATGAAACAAGTTATAAAAATAAAAAATAGGTCTGGACTTAAATATACATATGTAATACCCAAATTTAGTAATTTAAAAGCATTCCTTTGTTTTTAATAGTTTAATGAGTTTTCAATCAATAAACTTCCTTGTTTAGACTTGCGTAGTGTCTTTGGATCTTTCAAATCTTAAAGCAAGTATCTCGCTAATTACAGAAACAATGCAATTTTCTATAATCCAAGTCAAAGTTTCGGAAGTGTTTGTATTTTGATCATGAGAAAAAAAATAATTGGTACTGTATTTGCACGAAGAACCCTGCAAATCGAGTAGTATTGTATTTCCACAATTCCCATAGTGTTGAGATTTATCAACTAGATTACATAATAGCTTAAGATAAAAACAATGTGTGCAATTGTTGAGTAATTCGTTGCGTTTAATAATGGAACTTTCGGGAGCATCAATCAAACTTAACAATCTGAACAGACCATGAATACGCACGTGTCTCACAAACACACGTCTTGTCCCACAAACACACGTCTTGTCCCACAAACACACGTCTTGTCCCACAAACACAAGTCTTGTCTCACAAACACACGTCTTGTCTCACAGTCTTGTCCCACAAACACACGTCTTGTCCCACAAACACACGTCTTGTCTCACAAACACACGTCTTGTCTCACAGTCTTGTCCCACAAACACACGTCTTGTCTCACAAACACACGTCTTGTCTCACAGTCTTGTCCCACAAACACACGTCTTGTCTCACAAACACACGTCTTGTCCTACAAATACACGTTTACCAGATTTTTCAAGTTAGACAAATTTGCAGGCGTGAGACATTATTTAAAAATCCTCCTCTAGGTGTAAGGAGATTTGTGTTGCTTCAGTACTTTGTATATGTATGTTATCAGCTTCCAAATAAATATTATAATATGATAATTGAAAATAAAATAAAATTTACTACAAATAAATGAATCCTTCCTATATTCTTTCAAAATTATCTTTAAATTAGGAAAATTGAAATGAAAAGAAATGTTAGAACTTATTTAATCTGTAACCCAGAAAGCTGAAGACATTTAACTACAAGGAAGATAAAAAATATGGAATGTTTCAACATTATTAATCCTATTATCCAAGTCACTGAAGCTACTACAGCGCCTGGTTAGTCCAAAGACGGTCTTCCATCGAAGTACTAACAGAGCCCAATATTGCTTCACCAACTGATGTATAATACTGTATTGCTTGTTAGGCTAATTTCTGTCGGTTAATTTCTCTTTTTCCTACCGGCTATTTCTTGCCGATTGATTATTTTTGTCAAGATATCACAATAAAACAATAAGATACCAATATAAAACATACAACAGACCATGAAATTTAGATAAAAAAAAAAAACACATACTGGTATATATAACTATGTAAATATATTTATTAATTTAAAATAATAAAAAGAACAACAAAAAGAATAATACTTCATACTGTAATAAGCCGAAGGAGCCATTAGTTCTTGAAAAAACTGCCAGAAGCCGCCCGCAGGCTTGGGGTATTAGGTAGACCTACCTCCTGGTAGACATTTGTTTAATAGACTAAAGTGAATTGTAAACATTATTATGAATTATTTCCATGTTACCTTATTTTTTTAGTTCTTTATAAGTCAATCACCTTGTTACCTCATACTCATGATACTTTTCTAGGCCTTGCCTAGAACGGTCTAGGCTTCATTTATGTTATCCAGCACTGTAGAGCGAGATTTGTTGCGTTGGCTGTGCACGTTGCTGGAAATATTCCACCGCAATGTACTGCAGTAAAATTACCTCAGCTTCGAGCTTTTTGCACATAAGACGCAAAAAATCGAAGGCACTATATCGATATAGTGATCAGTCGGGGATAGGAAAATTCAGGGCAAATGAAAGTGATGACGCCACCACTGACTTATAATATTAATTTTAATACTATTGACAATATACCATTAAGAAAACTATTTTATTAAAGAATGAAGTTATTAATAGATTAGTATGGCAAACACTAGCATTTTACCTCTATGAAATTATACATTTATTGCTGAAGCAGTAACATCTGATGGTACATGTAGATGATTAATTTCAGTTGAATTAGAGTCATCATCTCCTGGTGCATCCTTTGGTCTGTAACGATGTCTCCATGCCTGACGCCAACCAAGTGTGGTCAGTTCATATACTGCCCTCGCAGTAAAGAACACTGCCAGAATATAGTAGTACCCTCCATACACCAAGAACTGGTAAAGATAGATTAAAAAATTAATTTTTCAAACAGTTAAAAAATAATTTTATACTTGTTTATGGTGCTCTGCCATCTGGCAGGTCCTCAGGTATCCAGCTTCTCAAAAGATGTCATGTGTTTAATAAGATTTATAATGATTTTAAAACAATGAAAATTGAACAAACATTAATAAATTTAATTTACCTGTGTATCTGCAGGTAGATTGAGCCCTCGATAATCAACAAAAATTATAGTTAATATTGATTCCAGAACAAGAGCAATGAAGGTGTTGCAGCCAAACACCAATGCAAAGCGTTCGGATGCGAGGTGACGTGCTATCTGGTACCTGAAAGACAATATTTTAAAACAATTTGGCTTTGTTTATCTTGAAGGACGAGAATATTGGATGGAGAGTGGTGCTAATCACACTGACCAAGAATGTGGACAACATACTGTAATAAAGTAAATAAGATAAAGTGACACAAGACAGGGGGAAAAAATATACACCCGGGTTCTGCATGGGTTCAATACAAAAACTCATTGTCATATTTTCATCTTGTTCCACGTACAGAAAACCCAAGCACACAGTGCGTTGTACAACCATCGGCTGGCGAATCCATCTCCGCCCTCCGTGAGCAACAACGTCTGTTGGTTATCGATGACATACTAAGCAGTTTGTCGTTAAAACGTCTCATCAAGTTGCATACTCAATTGGATCTCATCGACCAAAACCCTCAGTGCAATGTGCATGCAACTTAAGTCTCTGTTGGATATTAAAAGAATGACATGCATTATGTCTGATGACCCGAAAATGAACTTACGATGCAATGGTGATTACAAGTTGATACGAAGATCGGAAGAGGATGTAGAAAGCGTAACACAGCCAGATATTGGTGGTCCAACCCATGAAGGTAAGCAAGATGGCATCTAATACAGAGACTGCCGCTAGAATTGCTTCTCCAAAAATGTCCCAGTTGACATTGGAAAACATGATCAAGAAGGCTGATAATGCACCTGCCCAAAAACATATATTTATTAATAAATAATAATTTAATAATTATTTATAAAAGTTTGTTAGCAGCCATCATTCTGAGTCCAATGTACATTTTGTTTTACCTTTGTGATGTACAGTATTCTTCTTTACATTAGATTTTTTTTTTTTATCAAACTTACCATATACAGTACCTGATCATATGACCAAAAAGCAAGTGCAAACAACCTAAAGTAACATTCTCATTGGTCAAATTATTTGGTATGATACATTGATAAGGCCTTTAAGAAAAATTTACTTTAGAAAAAATATTCTCTCTTAAAATATATTGTAATATGAAAAATACTTAGTCTCACCAGCTAAAGTTGCAGCTGCCTCAACAGCACCATTCCATACCTGGTGATGGCTGCCACCGTTAGACTGCTTGTACAAGATTACATCCCACAAATTTTGAATGTAGTTTCCAACTTGGAAGTACCCACAAGTTGCAAATGCCCACCAGAATGACCACTGCAAAAGGTTTCTTGAGGAATAACAGGCCTTGAAATCTGACCACAGTCGCTGGAAACTTGATTGGCAGTTCTGTTTCACAGTAATATTAATGTCTGGTGGTGTCAGATATTCTGTGTCTCGGATAGGTTCATTATCTGTAGGCCTTGTGTCACTGGTGTCTGATGGAATACTGCCATCATTAAGATCTTCATCCGTGTGGAAATAAACACTCGTCTTCACTAATGGCAGACTTAAGCTTATTAAAAACGCAATTGATACTGACACCATAGATATCACATTGAGGCCAAAGTATTCCAGTAAGTTTAGACTAAGTAATAACTGACCAAGAACTCCTGCAAAGAATCGACCAATCAAAACAGAAGACCTTGTGAAACTAGACACTTTTTGATAGTGTTCTGGGGTGACTACTGCATAGATGTAAGAATAGTAAGCGATTTCAGTTGCAGTAGCTACACCATAAAAAAACTGCATAAGCTTCATTAACATTGCTCCAGAGGCCCAGAGCAGAAGTGACCAAGTTGCTAAATATGCAATTCCTTCTGAGACAATTACAGGTTTATACAAGAGAAAGTCTGTCACAAGGAACACCAGTACAAGAGATACCATGTAGGAATAGGTCCAAATTGGGTATATCTGGTTATCAACTTCATCCTCTGTGACATTCTTTGATTCCAGAAGGAATGGTGTAAGGTATGGTTCAGATGGTCGTAGTTCCTTGAAGAAGCCATACAAACACAGCAGAATGGTAGCTATTTTCCATGACTGCAGGTTCTCCATTCTGCCAAAGTGTGATCTAAGAAAAAAAATTTCTTGAACAAATTATGGTTCTATATAATAATGTATTTATTGATATTAAACTATATTAGTACTTCATGCTGAAACCTCAGGGTGATAAAAAAATTATTAATTCTACATAGTTACCAACCTGAGAGGTATGAAATGTGTGACATATTGAAAAGTTGGCGAAGGAAATAAGACAAAAGACCCACATTAGCAAGCTGTTCAATGAAGCATAATACGACCTGATCGCTCTACCATGGTTACTGCTAACCGCATGCGACCGCATACAGCACTTCTGAACAACTTTGGCACACTGATCTCTACTATAATAGCTGGATTGCTCATCGGCCAATCCTGGTAGAGAAAAAATGAGACCTCCGACGACATGTTGGAGGGCCTAAGTGACGTACCAGTTAGGAAAACTTTCTTTTGGCATGTGTCAGTTAAAAGTAACAATTCTTGCAATACTTTTTAATAATAAATTTAAATTTAACGTAGGAATTTTTTTTTCGATACCATCTAACCACTAGACGCGACTATTTATGCAGCGAAGTCGCGTTGTTATAGTGACGTCGATCCCTAACAACGCAACTACTGTAACTTTGCTTGTGCTTTCTTAAACTGCATAAAAAGTCACATCAAGTAGATAGATGATTTGAAAAATAATCATTATGTTAAAATTTAAATTTATTATAAAGTTTTGCAATAATAATGTTATTTTTAACAATAATTTAAACAAATGCTAAAAGAAACTTGTCTAAACTGATACGTCACCAACATGGCGTTGGTGGCTTCACTACAACCAGCCAATGAGCAATCCACCTATTATAATAGAGAGTGGTTTAGCATAGAGAATGTTATGACGTCATTTGACTGGATCTTATTTTTGTGGATTTTAGTAAACAGCAAGACTATTTGACCAATAAGAATGAAGCTTACATCAATATGTTCGTCATTTATTCATATACTCGAATCAATTAGCCCCGATGTTGTACGTTGTTTCGTTTTGGATGCTAGAGCCGATTAATAGAGAATTATAAATCATTATAAAATTAAAACTGCAGCGAGATTAAAAACAAACAAGAGCAGTGTTATACACCATAGAAAGCTAGATTATTTTCCCCAAAGTAGTTCGGTGCTCCGTTTTAAAAAATATTAAATTTTATGTTACAAAATAGCGTCAAATTCCAATGATACAGTATATTGCACGCACAACTGGGCAGTCAAGCAGAGTCCGCGACTTTTCAATATGCTACACCATTTGGCTGGGGGTGCCGGAGCACAGGTGGGGGTCCAGGGGGGAGGGGCCCTGGCGCTCCGTCGATCTGAGCATATTTAAGCTGTTTTAAATCAATTTCAGGAAGATGTAATAAAGCCACATAGAATTTGAGTTCTAATGTATATAGGTCTACATTATGCTTAATATTTGAGCACTCAAACTATGTAGGCCTACACAAAAATGAATAGGTATACTGATCAATTTTTAGTAACGCGTCAGTAAATTAAGTATTCATGTAGGGGCCTGATACTGGTTTCTAGGGGCTGAAGGCTGCTGGACACTTTGGCTTAAATGGCATATCTAATCGATATTATTGAGTTTATAATAATTTCAGATACAGTAGTTATTGAAACATGGAGGTAGACTGTTATGATGATGGATGTTAGTTAGTAAAATTCACTACAAATTGAAAAAGAAACAAAATTTACTCAAATTTTAGGATAAGCGTAAGTTTTGCCAATATTTGCGCAAGACAGTAAGATTTGATTGGAATGCGTAAGACTTACGGCCAATGCGTGCGGGTTGACAGGTCTGACTGTCTAATGACTCAAGTTACTTCATGACTGTTTTCATATATTTAATAAAACCAATTTCATCTAATTTTAAATACATTATCCCCTGAATTTGTGATAATCCGTTATCACACATAGAACTGTGCGAAGTGCATGACAAATTTTGATCATGCATGTGTTTCTGCAAAATGTGTGTTTCAACCAAAATCACTTCGAAATGCAGGACCTTTCCGCATGATGCGAGACGGTTGGTACAGGCATGAAGAAATTTCATATTTTTTCACTTGTCCCCGGAAAAGTACCTTGAAAAATGCACTTGTCCTGAAGACAATTTTACTTGTTCCAATATTATTGCGCAATAATCATAAAATTTAAAATAACACAAAAGTAAAGTATTTTTAGTATGGCCCTACAACATTAAAAGGCCTACATGCATCCTGCATTGATCACGCAAAAATGTTTTTCTTTCTTTTTTTAATTTGCAAGAATTAAAACAACAACTGCAAGTAAAAATTTCTAGGGCATGGTTGATTCTCATGAATGACAGGACTGTGTTTTATGACTTTGTTTTTTTTGTTTGGGGGGGGGGGGGTGGCCATACCGTATATTTGTACCCGTTTGCAGATCTTATAATCAATTTTAATTTTTTTAATTTTTTTTTTTTTTTGTGGGGGATACAAAAAAAATTTATTCAAATTGCACAGGAAAACCTCTAGAAAAAGAGATGCACAGAATCTTAAATAATTGTGTTCCTACTATCAAGCCTTCAATTTTCTGCAAAATATCGGCACATATTTTCGAATTTCTGGACCTAATAATATTTTTTGCGGGGAATATTTTACAGCCTGACACAACTCATTTTATTTATTGCAAAATACATAAAATTGCTTACCTCTTAACGAAAGACAAGCACTGGTAGGCCTATATAACTCTGAGCATGGGTTGAGGGACAAATCTACTCTACTTCCATCTAGGCCTTCTAGCCTCCAGGCCTAGGCTAGTCTATAGGCCTACTTAGTATACCTGTACCACTATATAACAACTCCCTGGTACTACTACTACTACTAGGCCTAGTAGTACTAGAGTAGTTAGTAGCAGTAGGCATAGGCTAGTACTCAACTCTGAACTAAATAAATAATTTTGTATATAGAAGACAGCTCGGCACTAGAAAGGAATGGCGAATTGTCCTACCTGCACCTACATGGAAGACTAGGCTAGGGCGCTAGGCCAGGACAGGTTTAGGTTAGGTCTAGTATCTTTGGTTAGGTTGCATTCTATTTTCTCTATGGTTGCATCAGTGTTTATGCTCATGAACCATCAATGCGTGAACAATTAAAATGCCGCAGGTCGAGCAACGGGATTTTTGTTCGTAGGATAGTTTAGCAAAATATTATCATGAATCGTTTATAATCATCCTCATACCAACTCCCTGCTCATACAAAAACATTTGCGGCGCTTGCGCTTTTTTAAGTCTGAGTTTCGGCCTGATTAGAAAAGCTAAAGAAAAAACCCTTTTTTGTTTTCCACCCCTTTTTTCAGTGAGTTAGAGGCGGGTGTAGGGCAAACAAACACAACTGTTTTGGCCTTTTGGCGAGACAATTTTATTTTCAGCTTGTTTCGCGTACTTATTTTTTCAAAGATTATCGAAGGAGGGCCGCGGAATAAAAATAAAAATAAGATTTTGTTTTCTTATTTTTCCAAAATCATCCAGACGGAGCAGAAAATAAAAATAAGATTTTATTGGTGAATGTAAGATAGGATGGTTAAATGCTTCATATTTATATAATAATAAGATCTTGTCTTTGGAGATTTCAAGGCAGCGGAGGACGTAATAGAAATAAAAAAAACTTTAATTTTTTTTTAAAATTTCCACTTTTTCTTGGCGGCGGCCGGGTGCGCTAATTGGCTAAAAATAGGCCTAATATTTTATTTTTATTCGAAATATTTTCAGTCGGCGGGTTTGCTAAACAAAGTATAAAAAAAAGCCTCGCATGAATTAACAGCTGCTCTGTTCAATGTCTGCTTTAATCGGATAGAGGTTTAAAACATTCCATCATAGATGACTATCGGCGTCATATAAGGCCTAAAAACAAACAGTATTTCCCAAGCCCAATCTATCGGGAAAATCAGGGTCGGCTGGTGTTATAAATTTATGTTTATGATACTAAACCGGCCTACTCTTTTCCGATTTTTTACTCTGTCTATAATGTAACCGAGCAACGGACCCTAGGCTGATTTTTATTTTCGCCCTCCAATTCGAGACCACACTTCTAATATTTTGGGCGGTCAGTCTCAATTGAAACCGTCAAATAGTGACCACAGGTCAAGCAGCATAATTGGAGGGTTTAACCAAAACCTCTAAATGAACACCGAAGATAAAAGTGGTCTCCAAAAGACTATAGGACCAGTGGCGTATAGGGGATGGCGCACGCGCATCTCCCCACCCCATTCGCCTCGGCCACAAAAATCACGGTCAAGTCAAGTAGTTAAAATCACCATATTTTGCGAATTAGCGCCCCTCAACTGAGCCCCCACGTTACCCTGTCTCTTATACACATCTAGATACCCCAAATCAGTCTCCCTGAATTCAAGACTTCTAGATACGCCACTGCATGGGACAACCAGGGAGCTAGGTGTAAAGGGACAAAAATCACAGAAGTGGTTTGGCGCAGTCAGTGGGATTACCAACCTCGAGGTCGGGGTCAATCTCCTCGATGTGCATTTTAGTCCTTGGGCAAGGAACTGACTTATTTGCATTGCTTCTCTCCACCCAGGATTTGTCGCTGGCCAGGGTTATATGACAAAATGCGCTGATGTAGCTGCTGCAACTTTATGGAATAATGATATCTAAATCAATATCAGCATCAGCATCGAGCGAAACCTACAGAGGAGTTTTAATTCCTCGTCCACTATACCCCTCCTATCTGAAAAACTCTTCCACTCTTTTCTGTCTTCTGTTTATTATCACGTAATTTTGTGTTTCCGACAGTAGATGTAGGCTAATGTATAAAAATTCAGAATCTGATGAGGCAAATCAATTACTGGTTTTTAAGCAATGATTCAAATACAATGGCTGAAAACTATGTCCTCGCCAATACGCCTACAAGCAAGCAGCTGATAAGAATGGTTCATGACATTTTGTTAAGCTATCCTACGAAAAGGAAATTTACGCGTCGGGCGGATGAACCAATGAGGGCGCAATCTGCAATTACAAGATGCATGCTGGGAATCCATAGTTTGTTCGCTTCTTTCATCTGGGTGACTGAACTATTTAAAATATCTAAATTTACGCCTATATACCGGTATATATTTTAATTATATACCATTTTTTGTAAGTATGTATGTTTTCTTGCCAGAGCTGTTTTTTTGTGACATATTTTGCCATTGTATATGCAAATTTTGTCTTTTAAAATATCGTTTTCGTTTAGGAAATAAATGTACGTTTGTTGGTGTATGTTTCTCAAACCGCAACATGGCGGCTACCATCGATTTCAACGATGTTAGTCTAGGCTACCAAGCCTATTACACAGGGCTTAAATGAAGAAGGTCTCTAGGCCTTTAGCCTACTACTACCACCTAGGCCTTCCTACCTACTGTTGGGGCCGGGGGTCCAGTAGTCTATGTCTAGACAGTTTACCTACTTCACTTGCTTGTTTACGGTAAAGTTTTATGTATATTATTTTTCATATAATTAAATCATGATAAAGTATAAATTAAAATTATAGGCCTAACTCCATCATAGTTACACACGTAACATTGTTGGGGTCCAATTACATTCAGCTCACCCACACACACAGCATCATTATTAGAATAAAATAAACAAGCAAGGACCAAGCACCTGTCCCTCCTACTAGTCCTAGGCTAGGCCCTAGTATGCTAGGCCTAGGGGCCTACCACTACTGCTGTAGTTCAACCACCTGAAGATAAAAAATCAAACCATATATCATAAGGATATAATTAATAAAAGTAAAAAAATATATAAATTATACTCATTAATCTCGTCACACAGAGACTTTTTTTCTAGCCTAGCCTACCTTTTTCGGCGTCTGATTCTAGTGCTACCAATTAGACTTGTCAGTGGGTATAGCTTCGTTAAAAGAAATCATGGCCTGTATTCAGATTTTAATGATGAATTAATTATTTTTATGAATTTTAGGGTATAATCGGCTAATAAATTCTTTTATAAAATTATTATGATATGCAAGATGAAAAGTGGAGGCTCATACTGTACAGTACTTCACACTCACACATTATCCGTGAGAGTTGGCAGGTGTAGATATGTATCATCATTTATGATATTATTTTGCTTACAGATTTGATTCATTGCTTTTCAAAATGGCAGAAGAGACTACAGATAGCATTGATGGAGATATTGATATGGAAATGGAAGAACCAGCTGACAGTGACCTCATATTCAAAGATGTAATAGAATTGACAAGTGAAGCTGGCGACCCAGTCCCTGATGACCCTCCAGAAAATTGTGGCTCTGTATTGCATCAAGACCAAAATGAAGTTACAGATTCATCCACAGTTACAAAACAGAATGACTTACCACCAGGCATTTACGTAATTGGACCTAACTCGAAGGATCCAATTCCCATAACAACGCAAGGGTCAGCCCTGCCAACTCAGAAGGAACTTGTCAGTGCTGTTTCCATGGCAATATCATTATCCGTTAAGCCGCAACAGAGAAAGTTCAACCCTAACCCTGAACCAATCAATGTTTATGCAAATACCTTTATTTGTCATGCTTGTGTGCATGTTGCAAAGAATGCCGAAGAACTGAAGGAACACATAGCTAGTGTTCATCCAAAAGAGCAGAAATTTAAGTGTTCGGTGTGTAATTTTGTCACCTCTCACAGGCACAAATACAATATACACATGAAACAACACGGGCGTATGGATGAGATTGATGAGGGTGACATTTTTTCCTGTGACAAATGTGACTATCAGACAATCTATCGCAATGACCTTGGTACCCACAAAATGAAGCACCAGGGAGAAAAACCGTACAAATGCCAACACTGTGATTTTCAAAGTATATATCGACATAGCTTAATACACCATGTGTCATCAAAACACGACAAAATTCGGCCATTTAAATGCAAGTATTGTGATCATTCAACTGCAAGACGTCAAGATCTTCTTACGCATCTCGGAAAACATGAAGAGGAACGGAGGTTTAAGTGCGACTTATGTGATTATACCACTCCTTATCGTCCATGCTTTAGAGCGCATATGGATAGGCATCTTGGGAACCGACCGTTCAAGTGTGAATTTGAGTATTGTGACTTTGCTACAACCACAAAGCAAAATTTGAAGTCTCATATGTTGAAACATGCAGAAGATAAGCCATTTAAATGTGGGTTTTGCTCTTACGCTGGTACGCATAAACAACAGCTTCTCAACCACATGGAACGACATGATGCAGCTCCACCAAACCCTGTGAAAAAAGTGTTCAAGTGTTTATCATGTGACTATACAACATCGCATAAATTTTCCTTTAAACGCCATAGTGAACGGCATAATGAAAACAGAACAAAACCAGAAAAAACATATGCATGTCCACAATGCGACTATGCAACTGGGTACAAGAGCAGCCTGAAACGGCATATGGCAAAGCATAGCGATATTAAGCCGTTCAAATGTGGCCATTGTGAATATTCGGCAATCAACATGACACAGATGCATGTGCATATTGCTAAACATACTGGTAAGAGCATTCTGAAGTCATACATCATATACTTACTATACTGCAGGAGTACAGTAGGCTCAAATCACATAAGCACACATGTTTACTATATGTACGTGTTTACAATGTTAATGCTGTCATTTTTAATGGAAAGGTCTATTTAATATGTCTGTACAGTAGGTATGGGAAGGTCCTCACAAAAAAACACATAAAACAGCTTTGCTGCGGTACTGTAGATATAATTGTTTATTATACCCAGAATAATGAAGATTTAAAATTCTGTATTTTTTCTAAATTAATATTTAAATTTAAACATGATATTCCATGAAGTTACATTTGTATACATAAACATGTGTAATAATATTTAATACATAAACATCTTTTGCTTGATTTACAGGACTGAAACCATTCAAGTGTGACCAATGTGAGTACGCCACTGCCAACAAACAACACCTAAGAGCGCACATGGCCAAGCATTCGGATTTGAAGCTTGTTTGTGATAAATGTGGTTTCATGACAGCGTGGAAGCAACGGATGAGATTACATATGAAGGCGCATGCATCTGGTAAAGTTTTTACATCCAGAGTAATAAAGAAGGGATTCCCAAAGGACCTATCGGTTTCGGAAATGGAGGTTGACAACCCAAATAATGAGGCACTTTCACAGATTTCAGACGCTATTGCTGCTTTCCAGTCGGGAAAACAAACTTTTGAAATACAAGTAAGTTGTCAAAGGAAAGACACCATGATCTTCCCTTTTTCACATCTCTATATTTCTGCAAGACATTCCATTTCATTTATTTATTCCACTTAATGCAGATATTTTGTAGGTGTGGTACAACCTCTGTGGGACATCCTAACGTTCCGACAATACAGAGTATTGTCGTAGAAGTAGAAGACAAAATACTTTAAGAAACAAAACGATTTCTACAGTAGGGAAGCTTGTTTCATTCATGCTCCTTTTAGAAAAAGAATGAAATCAAATTAATAATTCAAAAATAATATTTATTGGAGAGAAAGGTTTTCAAGATGACTGCATTTTTAGAGTCCAGATGGTGAAACAAATTAAGTGACTGTATTTAATTCAGTATTCTTTTCATAATGAGGAATTATTATAGCTAGAAAAGATTTTATGTAGAAAAAAAAAAATCTTTATTTATTTTAGAGTCAAGATGGAGAAACGCAGCAAGTTTATGTTATCAATCAGGGTGAGGCAGATGTAGATAATGAGGGCGCTGTTGTCATTGTTGGTAACGATTTCCATGAAGGAACGGTAAGCTCTTCTCATGTATACTTTAATACAATAACAATCAATAATAATAAGTGACATTTGCTTTATAAAGCACTCTACACCAGCAGGCCGACCCCAGAGTGCATACACTCAATCATATTTAAACAATGCAATACAGTTAACTCGTCATAATAATTATTAACAGAAATTCATCCTACAATACAGTATACAATACTAAGTCTAAAAACATATTTACAAAATTTATCATTCAATATAAAATAATAATTCACCAAATAAATAATTCTAGTTGCAATAAAGGGGCATAGGGCATCCTCATGATGTTAAATTGGTTTCAAAAATAAAGATCACTCATTCACTCGAGTATTTTTTCATTGGACATTTCATACCCCTTCTGCTCCAGGCCGACTGTGAGGCCCTTTAAATCGGTTGCTTGTTAGTGAATGTGGCATTTTCATGCAGTAGACAAAGCCCCGCTAAACAGCCACAGAGATTTGTTAAATACCTGTATTGTAATACAAGCATGTATTATACTGTAATTAACCGATGTAATATCAAACATATCTAAAGTTAAAAAGGATTATCCCTGCCAGAATTCCTGTCATCTGTGATCAGCAGCTGTCACTCATTTTCAATGTATGTTCTGGGTCATCCAAAGTAATTTTTGTAAACAATCAAGCAATTGCTGGTCATAGTGAGATGAATTATGAGAAAATGAGTCTTGTATAGCATGAATATTTTATTAATTTAAGCTATCTGGTATTTATTTATTTAATTTAAATCATATTTATAGAGGGTGGCCCTTCCAGCTAGGCTGATATTCAGGGCCCTCTACTGTACATGATAAAACCAGAAGCAATACAAAAGACAGAAAGTAAAAAATCAACATGTATTGGACAGGTCTAGTGGACAGGTCTAGGTACAAAAATGTAGTTTCCAGGGTTTCACATGTAGCTGTAGAAAACTAAGGGTGGGTGTTAGACATTTTCAGATCCAGGTTCATTAAACATTGCGTAATGGTCAGAGAAAATACAGTAAGGCTATGTTCACACACACGGCGTAAGGCTGGCTTAAGCATGGCGTGGCGTACGCCTTTGTGTGTGAACTAGGCAGTGGCGTTGTTAAAGCCACTCACTACGCCACGTCCTTGGCGTTATTAACACTACCTGCAGACCCCAGATTAACTAACGCCACTGAGCTAACGCCAGTGATGCTTGAATGATTTGACCTCATTTTAAGAGATTGCCAATCACGATTGCAATATATTAGCTACTTTGGTCTCTTTCCTGTGCTCTCTATAAAGGAAATGGTAAAGGGGTTCTTTTTCTATTGCATATCTTACTTAGTTATAATGTATATGATTTGTTGATCTTGTTTTGTAAGATATTTTAACCTATTTAGAATGTCTATTAAAACCTGCAACACCAACAATGCTAGCTGAAAAATCAAAGTAAAATTGATCATTTAAAATACAATAATCATATAAGTTCACTTCGAACAATTCACAGATTTAAAAGTTTTACTGATACACTGTTAATTTTACTACAGTTAAGAACCCGTACATTATTTAAAATTTAAAACTATTCACCCATAGGTCTATATTACTACTAGTTTAATGCCAGTGTTAATATAGCGAACACCGTTTGTGTGAACACTTTGGAATTTTAATCCGTGAATTAGCTTACGCCTGGCGTAAGCTACGCCAGTCTTACGCCGTGTGTGTGAACATAGCCTAATACATTTATGATAATACATAATCAAATAGACTTATTGTTATGTACTAATTACATATGAATAATAAAAATCTAAAGACCTGGGGATCTGGGATCAAAATCAGAAGTTAACCCAGGTGGTAAACTCGGCAGGATCTCCGTGAACACAATATTAAACTTTATTTTTAATGAAAGCAAGTTATTTAATGTCTTTTATGTTGTATTATGAGTAAAATGTGAATAAAATCAAACTGGACTGTGTGTTTCATGCTTCTATATTGTTTTTACATGCATGTTTGTTCTGACATTTTTTTTTCCAAACACAACTCATTCTTCATGTAAACATTAGGTCGTGCCTCCTAAACTCTGCCTACTAATTGGTTAATTTGTTTCGTGGGGTCATGGATGGGCAAACATGTGCTTGACTGTGATGACGTCAGATCGCCCAAAGTTTCATAGTGCGTGATGGCTTGCAGACAGGAACAAGCTCAGTGTAAATCGATTAATTTTTAATTAAACAGATTTATTAAAACAATTAAAACAATTAAGAAACTCTCGTGGTTTTGTTTTACAGTCAAATCGAAATAAATCTTAAAAATGTAAATTTCATTCTCTACAAATTTCCTCCGTAATTAGCAACATGCTTTTAAGCAATGAGTGAAGCAATGTATTTGTAATTTACACTGGTGAATCTACAGTACTACGACATCCAACAAATCCAAATTAAACATCTAATGAAAAATAGTCACCCGCCGTAGAAACTTGCTTTGAGTTCCGTCTTCATTTAAGCTTGATTTATTGCAATCGATTTTTAAATGATTGGGTCAGAAGGCAATAATGCACTTTATAAACAATGGAAGGCATAACTTTATCTAACATTAGCGTTTAGGCCTACTGGTGTGTCATTTTAATCAATAGATAATCTCTATGGCAACGATATTGGGACTGAGCTAGCTGTACAACGGTTCATTATCAGGGTGTTGTGAGCTAGGCCTGTTAATTAACAGACAGCGTGGTTTTGTTTTACAGTTAATTAACAGACAGCGATGATTATTGCGTTATTTTAGTCTGGAAAAATTTGATTTTTATTAAATTTATGTTCCAGACCAAATAAAATGTCCGGAATTTGGAATAGGGAGATCCGGTTTTCGGAAAGTATTTTATTAAATGAAGAATAGGAATGATTTTGGGACTTGAAAGAAAGTTTGGTTTAGTGTGAAATTCTGCTTTCTGGGCATTCAGAATTCGGAGATTCCACTGTATATTTTTTTGTTGTTGTATAGTTTCATTTTATTCATCATCATAACATTAACACTGTTCAACATTTTATCAATAATTAGTTGTGAATTTTAACATTAGTACGTAGGCTATGCTTTCAAGCTTGATTGGGTTGATTTCAGGTGTGTAGCTGAAATAAAAACTGCCATCGTCATAACCAGCGTCAATTTTATAGTGCTGGCAATTTAAAAAATTTTTTTGCCGACATACTTTTTTCCTAATTTTGAGGGCTGTACCAGCTAAGTAGAATATATTCAAATGCTTTCTAAATGAATTTATAGTCTTATAACCAGTGATAGCAGTATCAAAATTATTCCATAAAGTTGGTCCTGAAAAAGTAATAAGAAACTGACTTTCTTTGTCCAACAAAACAGTTTGCGTGGATTTCTAACATTATAACTATAAAGAGTTAAATGATTAGAAAATAAATTTGATATAGAAATTGGTAACATATTATTACCATAATATTGAATAATAAATGATGCAATTTGCCTCTTTGGTAGACCCAACATAATTTGTGTATGGAATAATCAAATAAAAGTTAATGAAAGCTGTAATATGTATGTGATATTTATATAAAATATACACAGTAGTTTAGTTTTTTAAGTTTAGTTTTAGGCATATTAACTGGGTTGACACATCACCAATTTCAAAAAGTGAAATTTATATGGTAAAAACTGGCTCAACTACCCTCTATATGCATATATACATATACGCATTATGTGTATGTGTATATATATATATATATATATATATATATATATGTGTATATATATATATACAGTGTATGTATATATATATATGTATACTGTATATATAAAATACATAATTATATAATTGGTAAATAATTAATCATCTTTCATTTGCTAGGACCAAGTACATTTGGTAGTTGGAGCTGAGAATGAGATGGGAACTACTGTGCAATATGTCATTGAAGATGGCCTGCAGATGATACAGGCCTCCTCCGAGGCAGTATCCATTAGCAACCAGGATGGCACACCTACTACTTTGGATACTAACGGTGTACCAATGCATCCAAGTTTGGTAACAACAGTAAATGAAGGTACAAACCTACTTATTTATAAAATGTTGTGCCTCAGCCCTAACCATAGACTTGCCACAAGTCTCTTATTTTTTATTATTTTTCTCATTCTGGACAGCGCCACCAACGAGAAAGTTAATTTAGAGATAGACGGAATAAAAAAGAAATCGAGTATGGGACGCCAATTAACTTAGGTATGGCGCGCACTAAGTGCAATAAAGAGTGAGTAACCTAAAATTAGGGCCTGGAACCCAGGCTACCCTAACCATGGTGGAGCTTAGGTGCTTTAAACCCTCCATCTGTAAGAGCCTCTCCCTGGGCCCCTCTAATTTGAACTGGTACCAGCTACTCTCGTTTGTCCACAACAGCGGCTGTATGGGTATACACCAGGGTAACCTCCTACTCGTCTCAAAAAACGTACAGTACTGGGTTTTTTAAAGTGCACATAAGTTAAATTGTGTAATTCCTACTAATATTTCTACAAATTGTGTTAATGTTATTTTCTTGCTCTCAACAGTTGCAGCTGAGGAAACACTGACAGCAGACACCTGAGTTATAACATGCCCTCAATTGGTAGATTTTGTGGTAACAAAAATATTGACCAATCAGCTTATAGAGATCTTAGACCAAGTATCTGATTCATTAATCTTAACCCCACTTCACAAATTCAACTTAGTTACCAGCCTTTGCAAGGAAAGCACTTAACAAAATTCACCCGTTTGCTAATTTTTTTTAGTGTGATTATTGGTTATATTTGTTTGATAATCTTTGGCCCTCACAACAGATGAAGAAACGGTTTAGCTGAAAATTTGAGGAAATTGAAATTCACATGCTTATCTAAAGCTGCTGGTGAATGCATGCCTGTTTTCATGGGTGTAACTAGTGGTTTTTTGACCCTCGTCAAAAATGGAAATAGCGCCGCTTTCCAGCTCGGAAGTTCTTTTTTCTGAAACTTATATTATCTTTGGAATTTGGAGACTAGTAGTTTTTGTTCAGTTTTATTTTGGTGCCCCCACTCTTTTTCAGTTCTGAGCTTTGGGCCTTTCCTGCAACCTTGAAGTTGCACCTGCATGTTTTTATCGTGATTCAAGACACACTTTGATGTTGAAAGATTAGCCAATCAGAGCTTGCATACTATATATGTAAAGTAATTATTACCAAGAAAAAATACTTTTTTTGTCACTGTGAAAAAGCTGAGCTTGGTACTGTGCTAAAGAATTGAAGTGTGTCCGGCTTTTGAGGTTTAAATAAAACTTGCATACCTATTTAATTTGCTTTGCCTATAATTGTCTGTGTAGAATCAAATGAATGTTGAAAAATGTTAGTTTATTAGTTTGCAAATCAAATGCACCTACAAAAAAAGAAGAATGTGTTGAATCAAATGAAAGTTAGATACAGAAAAATGTATAACTTTTAATTTGCAAATCAAATGCAATAATATATGAATAATAAAATATTGTGCATTATTAAAAAGTACATAAAAATTACATTTCAAACACTTTCAATTATTTTGACACAAAATTTACGATTAAATTTTTACAAAATAATAAACAAATAGGCCCTATGGGTAAATAAATGGAGACTTATATCTGCTTACAAGCGGAAATGTATCTTTTTTGAGGAATTTAATACTGTATTTTCCTTATTAGGTAATTTTAAAATCATTGGTCTATCTGAAATTTGGCAAGTGGAAAATCCCATTTTATTTGAACTGAATGGATATTTGTTTGAAAATAACCATCGTGAATCCGGTTATTAGTGGCGGGGTTTCTGCTTGTATTCACTCATTAAATTACACAATTATTGATCATACTGTGCTTAATTCTGAGTCTCTCTGGTTGGATGTGTCAGATAAAGGCTATGGTCTCACACGGCAGCTAACGGATAGCAGGATCCAGGTCCTGCTAACCGTTAGTGTTCATACGAGAATATCCCGATCCAGATACCAAATTTAATATGATGATTAAATCATTGGCCAATAAGAAACTGGAAATTGTAAACGCGTACGTGTGATTGGTTGATGATAGAAACGCGCTCAACTTGCTAACCGATAGCGCTTGCTAACCGTTAGTAGCGGTATACGGATACCGCTAACCGATCGGGCGTTCTCACGCAGGTGCTAACGGGTATCGCTAACGGCTAGCTCCCGATCCGGATACTAGGGCTCTCCTGAGAACCAAGCTAAAATCATTTTATTTTATTTTATTTTTATTTAATTTAATTTTTTATTTTTATTTTATTGTAGGTATTATTATTATTATTATTATTATTATTTATAATTCTAATCTTCCTGAGTTTTATAATAGTTTTCTTGATAGGCCTATATTGTGTTTTATCGCTAAAAAAATCGTATCGTCATTGGTGATTTTAATCTGTTACATTAACAGGGGCAGATTTAGTGGGGTGGGGGTGCCCTGCGACGCGCGCCCCCACTTCTTATATCACAATTTTTTTTTTTTTGAGATAATTAAATGAATACTGACTTACTCTTTTAATAAAGTACAGTTTTTGTGTAAACAACATTTGACACTTTTGACGTGTAAGTTTTACTTCCTTATTGTTTTCAAGTACAGTACCTGGTTTAATCATCATTGTGTAACTTACAAGATATACTGTATGAAATTGTATAATCCTGTTGTCTCTAATTGACATGAAACAAAGTAGGCCTACCTAAACCTAGGACCTAGGCCTATTTCCAGTGGCGGAAAAAAAAAGAAAAGAAAAAATTACACCCACAGTGTTTAAGTCTTCTTTTCCTACTAAAAAAACGCTAGGAGAGTGCTATTCATAAATCCACTTGGTGAGAAATAGAACACTTGTAATTTAATCAATGTTAATACACAGTAGCGGATTTTGTTGTTTGAACTTTGACGACTTTTTTTTAACGGATTTTGGATATTAGTTTTCCTCTTTGCTGATTTTGTGATTTTTATGCTCGATGTTGCTGAGAAACTTCATGTTTTCCAGGGGCGGATCCAGAGATGTCCGAAAGGGGGGGGGGGCCGAAATTTGGGCCGATCGAGACAACAATGACCTAGGGGGTCCGGGGGCATTCCCCCACGAAATTTTTGTGTTCTAGACGCCCGAAAATAACATTTGTGGGATATCGTTTTTTTCTTTTTCTTTCTTTTTTTTTTTTTTTTCCCTTTTTTTTTACCTCCCAAAAGGGGGGCCGGGGCCGGGCCGCCCCCCCCTAAATCCGCCCCTGTTTTCTAGAAGTGAAATTTCTCTTTTGAAATGGTGTACATTTATGAGCCTTTGCATATTGTCAAAGATTATGTTTGAGATGTTCGTGGACGAGGCACTAAAACCCACATCTGTGAGTTGATGAATTATTATTAATTTAATGACACATTTCATAGTTGCATATTGCAAGTACCCTGTGTATTGAAATTTCATTTAAAAGATATACACCTATTTTTTTTTTCCTAGATAGTCAAATTCCATGCTAGATAGTCAAAATCGACTCAATACAACCTCATATTCATCAAATGTGCTGGGCTTCAAGGGGGATTTCCCACCTTAGACCCCGCCGGGGCCCTAGGCTGCCCCCTGGTCCCCAGCCTAAGGCTTGCGCCCCTCCCCCTTTTTGTGGCAGGCTGGATCCGCCCCTGATTAGGTACTGAATGCGACTCACCTAGCATGCCTTAACATTACTCAACTTATCACCACTCCAACCAGGTACTCCGAGCATTCGGAGATATAACTTGATTATATTTACACAAATATTCATAACGCTTCTATTCACCACGTTACTATTGCGAAATATTGGATCATCCTCCCACATTTACTATTTTGAACACATCAACATCAGTACGAAACATAAGTTTTTTTTGTTAAATTTGTAATTCACAAGCTCCCTTTGTTCAACGCTCTTTTAAAAGTTTTATAAAAAAGAAACCATGGATAAGTAAAGCAATAAAAAAAACCAAAAAAACAATGAAAAACATAAATTATACTCCAAAGTTCTTAAATCAAATTTTGAGCCTACTAAATTTACGCAATATAAAAATTATTTTTCTGGATTTACAATTTGACAACAACGTAGGAAGCATGAGTATATATCGTAAAAATACACATGCCGGTCAATATATCCATTATGGTAGCTTTGCCCCATGGAACTATAAGATTTCTTGGATTCGTAGTTTAGTTTCAAGAGCCTACAAACTGTGTACTCCCGATAAACTTCAAGCAGAACTTAGAAAATTTATGTCATGGAATGGGTACCCTTTAAAAGTTAACCATGTACTCAATAAATTAAATGAACCTAAATGTATACATAGGCCTACTGTTGATAGCTTGATTAAGATTTGGGTTAGATTGCCTTATCTAGGAAAGACAGGTGAACCCATTTTACGTAGATGCTTAAACAAAGTAAAGAAACAATTAGTTAAAGAGGTAAAATTCATAATATTATGGCAGTACAAACCCCTAAGGAATATATGAGCTCTGTTGTTTATCATTTTAAATGTCCAGGTTGTAATAGTGATTATATTGGTAAGACAGATAAAAGAACATTCTTCACGATCTGATAGTGTTATAAATGATCATATACGAAATTGTGAGGCATTCCAATATGTGTTAGGTTTACAAGGTATACTTGAAAATGATAATGTAGCCTGAATTGTAAGTAATAAATTAGGTTTAATATTTTCTAATACTAACATTATTGACAGTTCACAAAATTGGTCTATACTATACAAGAAGCGTTCGCTATACGTAGGCTACCATCATTGCTTAACAATGGGCTGAAAGCTTCAAAGGAGCTTTCTTTGTTTTTGTAGGTACTGTAGCTTTGATCAGTAGGGTAAGAATGCTTTGATCTTTAGTTTATTCATAACTATTTCACCTACTAAGTGTAATGTTTTGATTGGTCAATCACTTTTGGTACTTGTGCATATAAGCTTGCAAATATGGATAATTTTTCATTCCTGATGATGACATAATTAATGTCGAAATATTGAATCCCGACACGATGGCGTGCATTTCGATGAGTATGTATTATACTATCTTATCTGAGATTAATCATATTAAACATATTTTAGCACATTCTCATCTGAGTTTTCAAGAAAAAATACAATGATCCTGCCATCCTGCTAATCTCAATCGGCCGATGGCCAAGAAGCTAACCACTACCCACCACCACCACTAATTGCATCTGCTATTTTGCTGTTATGTAAATATTCACAGCATTCTTGTCATGAGCCATGTTCTCTGGACGATTATGTTTTCCGCCTAACTACCATTCGTAAGGTCCTTTAATAATCTTTTTTCATTTAAAAAGTGCCTCTTGAATTTAATGATTTACCATAAGAACCCCTCGATTTTCATCTATTTCCATAAGCGCCCAATCAATTTCCACTCTGTTTTCATAAGCGCCCCGTTCGAATAAGCGCCCCTCAGAAAGTGCAAAAAATATTTTAAGCGCCCGGGCGCTTATTCGCGCGAGAACGGTAATACAAAACACAAAGAATATGCTTAATAAATAATATGTAACTAAGAAAATATTAAGGCCTATCTCTGGAACGTTTCGTTCTTAAATCTAATAGCAGTTGGTAAGAACGAGTTCCTGTGTCTGTTAGTTTTTACTGCAATGGTTTTCAATCTACCAGATATTGTGATTGTCAATTTACAGTTTAGAAAATGCGATTCATCTCCAAGTATGCTGTTAATTTTTAATAAAGTCGCATCGTTGCATAACTGCGTGAGATATTTTACTGCAGTACCAGTAATTCGGCTTGCAGACTTACTTAGATTCTTCTTTGTGATACCGTTTAACCATAGTATCAGTGGTGGCGCCAGGGGGCGGGGGGCGGCGGGGATATAGCACCCCCCCCCCCCGTCGGGGAAGACGCGTAAATTATTTTGTGGGGGGAATAAACAAATAATAATAAAAAAAATACATGTCATGTTCGTTTAGCCACCATATTGTTTTCATTAAACTATTTGTGTTAACTTTTCATCACAACAACAACAACAACAACAACAATAATACTAATAATAATAATAGTTCAATAAGACTAATCAAAAATAATTTGCATTCTGTTATGACAAATGCTCGTTTGGATAGCCTCATGGTGCTTGGAATACATCGTGATAGGTGAAGCAACCTCGACCATGACTGTGTGGTTGACAGATTTCATGCAAAATTTCCAAAATGTAGAATTACACTTTCAAGAATGAGGATGGTTACATTGCATACTCTTTGTGATGAAAATATCAATTTTTAACGAGAGTAAAGAGTAACTATTTAGCCAAGTTCCTGTTACATTTTATATCATATTCATAGCATATGTAAAAGCGACTAAAACAAATTTATTTCCCCTACCCCCATCTTAAATACTCAAAAATAGGGTTTTTTAGGCCAACATTTCAAAGTGCTATATAAAAAATTGCCCAAGCCCTAGGAATGAGACACTACATGGTATACTGATTAAGAAAAACCAAAAATATATTGACGTGTACTTTTTTCCTGCTAATTTTTATACTGCACCCATGCTATAATTATAATATAAATTAGCATTATCGATCACACTGCCATAATCCAATATTGTAAAATTAGGTTTCTTCACGTTTTGATTACCCAATCTATTCGCCATTAAAATGACAATTGGTGTAGAACGTGCTCACCATGTACTCTTTATAGCCTTCACAAAATTATATTTCCCGACTTTCGTCATGCGCATTTCGATCTACGAGCTTAATTGACCTGTCATCCTGCATAGAATACTTAAATGAGGCTATTGCGTTTGCGTGCTAGCCAACTGCAGCATGTAAAGCGCATAATTAGCACTATGTATAGAATAATTAACTATTTGAAATTAGAAGCATTAACTGCGATGTCAGATCAGCAATAAAATCGCAAACAAAACAGGTTTGGAACACAAATTACTTCAGATAATGTTTCAAATACTATTTCTGAAACAGAATGATAATAATAATAATAATAATAATAATAATAATAATAATAATAATAATAATAATAATAATAAATAATAGTGGCTGTAGATTTTAACACGCATATTGTCATGAACTCTTTCGACGTCAAAAAGCAACAATTAAAAAAGTCTTCAACAATTCAAGGAAATTACAGCAAAAAAACAAAGACAGAGAGTTATCTACTGCAGCTTCTCGAAATTTAGCTTTGTCGAAGAGGTATTTTGTTAGTTCTTTACGGAGAGTTAAACAATTATTGATTGATTTAATATAATTTGAAAGGGCATTAAACTATATAATTCACTAAAATATTATGATCTAAAATTATCTTTTAAAAATATCTATTGTCAATGTATTTATATAAGCAATGTCTACATAATAGATCGAACATAAATTGACAATTTAACTTGTTTATGAATATTAGCAATATATTTGTTGATCAGCCAATTGGGTTTTTTTTTTCACTATTTTTGATTATTGTATGTTTGTATTTTGTAAAAGGGGTACACACCGACAGAAATTGTTTTCTTATGTGTACTCCGTGGTTACTTCTGTTGTATTTGTTTGGGAGTACCAAATAAATGTTGATTGAATTGAATTGATAAATGGAAAAGGCTTAAATTAAAATTGAGAGAAAAGTAATTATTAAAATATTTACGAATAGTATACCTTTAACATAATATAGACCTAAAAGTAGGTTTTAACAAAGGTTACTTTTCTTCTGGAAGCCTAAAAAAGCGAAAATTCCGGTAAATCCATATTCTCTCTCCCCAGATAATAATAATAATTTGGATTTGTAAAGCGCAAAATACATAGGTCTCTATGCGCTATAAATTTGCAAATTAAAATAAACTAAAGAGATGAGTCCTGAGACGATTTTTAAATATCTCAACAGAAGGAGACTCACGAACAAAGATAGGCAAGCTATTCCACACCTTGGGAGCAGCAACGGAAAATGCTCTTTCACCATACGTTCTTGTACGACATGAAGGGATGAATAATGTAGATGAACTAGATGTAGATCTTAAAGCTCTAGAACAAGTGGTGGAGCGAAGATTAATCAGGTTGGATATGTATGAGGGTGATTTATTATTTAATGATTTATATGTGAAAAGCAACAATTTAAATGAGATGCGTTGCTTAACAGGTACGTAACCAGTGCAGGTGACGAAGAGTAGGCGTTATATGCTCAAATCTAGAAACTCCTGACACAAGGCGTACAGCCATATTCAAAAGAAGTTGCAGCTTCCTTATATATGCCTTTGAGGAAGACCATAAAATATAGCATTGCAATAGTCCAACCGAGATGTAATTAAGGCATGGACAATCTTCTAATGGTTTTGATGTTGCGTATATGATAAGATACTGCTTTACTGATGTTCTTAGTGTATAAGAGACAGTGATGATGCTGATGATATTTGTGACGTTTTGAATCAAGAAAAATTATTGAAACGTTCCATGACAACAAATTGTGTTTGTGGGAGGAGTCTATCTTTTAGCTACCGTACGCACTTCAAGAACCTGTTAATACTATATGATTCTAAAGACGCGCAAAAACATTGAAAGATAATATTTGCCTTTTCAGCATCATGGTAGCAGACGATCGTTTTTCTCTCTCACTTCACCATTTATTGGTTGCTGTTGTTGTGATCTTTTTTATCGAAGACTTGCAAGGTATGAATTTGATTTTAAATATACTTTATAAGTGATGTTATACCAAGGCGGTATATTATACCTCCTTGGTTATACATTTAGATATGGCCAAATTCTCAAGGTGGGGAGGGTGGTAAAACATGTAAAAATGATTAATCAGACACACTTATAGTATGATTAATCTATTGTAATATATTATATATATGTTACACCAAAGGAAAAGAAAAACAATTTCAATAAGTTACCATAGAAGAATACCATACTGCTGATACAATTTTAATTTTTTAAAATTTACACCGAATAAATCCAATCAATCAATCATAAATTCACACCAATAACTTTGGCCGACTGGATGTTTAATCAAGTAAAGGCTTGACAGCACGGAGCTGAACGTTTACAGTCAGGCCTCACTCAATCATCACATCCAGCCATGTCGCGTTGTCGTGCAACAAGTGTCAGGGGCCGAGGCCTAGCCTGTAAAAACTCTAAGTATATTTAACTTAATTTTACATTAAATCAAATCAAACGTCTTCTGATGGTTCTATGAACCTTCCTTAACCTACCAATGTTTTAAAAAGTATTTCACCCGCGTACTTTGGTTTTTTTGCTTGTTTTCCTGGACCATACAAACACTCGCAACGTTATAGAATAGGACTTTTAGGCTATGTTTACAATTTTATACACACTCGGCCAAATTGAGATGACGTCATCTTTCGTCGCTAATTCGGTCTATTGCCGCGCCTCTGTTGTGGTTTGCTTTTTTTTTAAATCATTGTATATAAACTAGGCAAGGTTTTTTTTCAATTGTTAAGTATGTATGAGCAATAGAATCTCAACAAGATTTCAGCAGATTTTTGCCTCTTCAGTCGAAGAAACGTATTGAAACGTTTTTTTCTTCCATATCCAAAAAAGACAAAGTTTCTATAACAGCCGGTGATAAGATAAAGTTAAATTATGAGTTCTGCCATGTTATGAATACAGAGCCATACGTTGTAACTCAGGTATCTCACTATTATATGTTACGTCAACTCAATTTCTAAATAGCACAATTCAAACTCAACTTTCTTTAATAAATCCTTGTATTCTTGACTTGCAATTATTCTTGGGGTTTTGTTAAACTCTTAAGACCAACTCAGAGAGCGTTGTACGACGCAGCCCGACGCGATTCATCGTCGGGGACAGTCTTGAGGCGTACGTCATGAGAAATATTAAACATGTTTAATATTCAGGCCCGTATTTAGGAATTTCATTGTCGGTGGGGGGGGGGGGGGGTTCGGCTTGGGACTATGCGGAACTCCTTATCAAAACCCACTTACTTCTTCTTCTCTCCCCTAATTGGGGACTTTATTCAATGGATAGGCCTCAGGCCCTTTTACAGTATAAATAAATATACATTTTTAGTGCTTTAAATAAGGTGAGACTTTTTTTATACCTTGTTTAGCGAACCCTCCGATTCCGAAATTGTGGATTTCAAAATAAAAATAAGTATAAGTGTGAAAAATTGAAAAAAAGAAATAAAGATAAAAATTTATATTTATTTTTATTCTGTCCTCCGCTACATGGAATCCCTTTTTCCGAAAATTTAAAGTTGCATACTTTTTAATATAGTAAAAAGATGTACTATGTGATGTAATCACGAAGTATATATTCCT
>NW_022721381.1:376267-386228 GCF_011630105.1 Anneissia japonica | reverse complement strand
TATGTGTGTATATATATATATATATATATATATATATATATATATATATATATATTAAAATGATGATGCTGATGATATTTGTGACGTTTTGAATCAAGAAAAATTATTGAAACGTTCCATGACAACAAATTGTGTTTGTGGGAGGAGTCTATCTTTTAGCTACCGTACGCACTTCAAGAACCTTGAATATTATATGATTTTAAAGACGCGCAAAAACATTGAAAGATAATATTTGCCTTTTCAGCATCATGGTAGCAGACGATCGTTTTTCTCTCTCACTTCACCATTTATTGGTTGCTGTTGTTGTGATCTTTTTTATCGAAGACTTGCAAGGTATGAATTTGATTTTAAATATACTTTATAAGTGATGTTATACCAAGGCGGTATATTATACCTCCTTGGTTATACATTTAGATATGGCCAAATTCTCAAGGTGGGGAGGGTGGTAAAACATGTAAAAATGATTAATCAAACACACGTATAGTATTATTAATCTATTGTAATATATTATATATCAGTTACACCAAAGGAAAAGAAAAACAATTTCAATAAGTTGCACATACAATAAAATAAAATAAAATAAATAACTATTTATATTGAAAAAAAAAAAATCTGGGACCAGACTGTGCTTGTTTGCGGCAAGTTGTATTAGTTTTTCAAGATCTTTTCAAATTCCAGATTATGGCGCTACTTAGATTGCTTTGATCACATATAAGTCTATAATTAGACGTGGCTGGTTTTATTCTGGCTGCACACATTATATAGGCCTATTTACACAACGTGTAAGTTATGGAGCAATATAAACAAATTGAATAAACATGTGTTATGTATTCACAGTATGCAATTATGCTATGCATTATGAAATAGGCCTACAAATATGAATACCGCAGAGTTTCGAATACCATACTGCTGATACAATTTTAATTTTGCCAAATTTGGCCTAAAGCATTAATAAATTATTTATCACAAGCTTAGATGAGTTGGTTATAACTATCACTTGAATTGTTAAAAGTTTGTTATGTGATGCGGCCAGTCAAAACCGGTGAGGCCGGTGCAATTCCGACGGCCCTGCAATACAGAAATGTGATCACATTTGAAAATCGGACAAGAGCACAAGTTATAGGCCTATAGTGAAAATCAGGGCCACAGTGACCATTTTTCGGGGACCAAGGTTTTCTACTAATTTAGCATCACCATGGTATTTAGCATTACCTTAGTAATGGCATCACTAAGGTATAAATGAAAAATTGAGCAGGGATGAACCTCCAGAAAAAGGGCGGAACACTTTTTCTGGTGGTCATTTTCAAGGTTGCCGCCAAAATTAAGGTATCGGCTCATAACTTCACCGACATTCAATGAAAAAGGGCAAATCTGGTGTATAAGTATATGTTATTGGGGTCATTGAATTTAATGAGACATGAAATGTCAGCCATTTTCAAATTCAAGATGGCTGCCTTAAAAATTTTCAAAAATCAAATATTTCAGTATAATTCCACATCTCCTCTATGAAAAATGGCAAATTTGGGTCTAGTCATGTGTTTTAAGCTCTCCGAGTCCAATAAACATAGTTTCAATAAGAAAGGATGGCAGCAATTTTGGAATTCAAAATGACTGCCGCCAAAAGCGTCGAAAATCGAATATTTTGGTATGAATTCCACTTCTCAATCAAAAATGGTAAATTTGGTGTCCAATCATATATTATTGTGCCCTCTGAGTTCAGCATGGATTCAAAAAGCTAAGATGGCATCCATTTTGAAATTCAAGATGGCCTCCACAAAACCCGTTAAAAATCGAATATTTGGATATGTTAATTAATTAGCAAAAATGACGTCATTTTCATAATTATTCCCTTGGGGGCGGTAGACTTCGTTTATTTCTAGAGAACTCTAATTATTTCATGATCCTAATTAATTAACTTTAATTTCCTGTAATTAACGAAATAAGCATCGTTTATTGTAATTTTTTCGATTGTATCATAATAGTAACTTTTATTAGTAAACTCAATCAAATTCTCCAAGATTCATTTTAAATAGTTGGCCTGGGATCCCTAACTACATGTATGTACTATTTTTGTTTTAGCCCGCTTTTATAGGCCTACAGAATAAAACGGCAATGAAAAAATCTTCCTAATTTTCACGGAACCCGGGGGGTTCGATCGAAACCCCCCCCCCCCCTAAATACGGGCCTGATATTCTACGACGCGGCTGCATGCCCCGACGCAAACCATCGCATCTTCGTTTAACTCACACAGACACGACGCGAGTTGGCCTTTATACTGGTCTTGTAGTTTCATGTACATTAAATATTTTCTGCAAATTCTCCCTTCCCTTTCTTCATATGATCGACACTTCTTTACCATACAGTTAAAACGTATGATTTTTGGCTCATGAAAGCAAAGAGGAAAAAAATCTGCTGAAATGCTGTGGAGAATCTATTGCTTTTACAAGCTCAACCATAGAAAAATTTTGTTTTTTCTTAAAGCTTACAATAATAATAACTCGTTAAATGAGCCATTTAACTAGCATATAATTAAATAAACTTTTTATTAAGAACTCAATAATCACCGATAAACAGTGGGTGGAAACAGGTTAATTGAAAGTGTTATGCAGAGAAACACTGAGCCAAACCTGCCAAGAGGCATTATACTTGCAGAACAAAATGATAACGACAGTAAAGTGATGACAAAACAAATGAGGATTCATCTTCTGATGAAGAGAATGATACATATTAATGTAATTGTGTTAATCATCATTTTGAATTATTCCAGTAAGCGAATAATGATAGTTTTCATAGTTGAGTTGTGTCTCTTTGTTTATCTAACAAATGCATTTTCATTGTATGTTATTAATAGTACTATTCATTTCTTAAAATTGTAACATTTTGCATTTTATAAGCCAAAATGTGTACATAATAATGTCTGATATTTTGGAAATAAGTATGCCTGTCACCCAAGCTTTTTGAAATAATTATTTTGTTATTTAATGGAGAGGTTGAATTATAAAAACAAATATTTGATTTTCAACGAATTTTGTGGTGGCTAACTTGAGTTTAAAAATGGCTGCCAACCTTAATTTTAAAACCATGTTTTATTGGACTCGGAGTGCACAATAGCATATTAGTAGGCACCAAATTGTTACCATTTTCAATTGAGAAGTGGAATTATAAAAACAAAATATTTGATTTTCGACGACTGGTATCATAGCAACTAGACCATCGAGCTTGCGCTTAGTTGAATCTGATTCCCAAGTAGCAGCGGTGCTGCAATGAAATTATTGCCATTAGTGTTATTAGCGTTGTGTGGCGTACACCAGTGCGTACCACCTTCATTTGGATGTATTGTGTTTTTTTTTTGTAATTTGATTGATGTGATTAGTTTTTTAATGTTTTTTTTTGGTAATTTTATTGATTTGATTATTTTTTTTATGTGTATGTTAATAGGGTTTGTTGGATGGGTTTGTATGATAAAATAAGACTTGTCTGGATGTTTAAATAAATGTAATATATCACTGTAACCCGCATATAAACTTCTGAAAAATGTTTGTATTGATTAGTAAAACTATTTTACTAATCAACATACACATACACCAGAAAATTATCCAGAGGCAGGTTTGAGCGATCACAACTTCTGCCGTAATCCAGGTCAACAACAACCAACCGCTTGGTGTTACACGGTTAATCCAGAAACGATACTTGAAATGTGCAATGTTACTCATCCGGGAGAAAACTGTGGTAGGTTATTTTCTGGATCATTTAAAGATAAAGTTAGGAGATTAAAACTTAACTCCCAGATCACTGTGCTTGATTAAATGTGTAATGGGCGAGGTCTGTGATAGCAGCAGTGAGGCACATAGTAGCAGCGGTGGGGGTTCGACAGTAGGGTCCAGAACCAAAAGGCCGACGACTAAAGCATCGGTCATGTTCCCGGAATAAAAAATCCTTTGTAGGGTTCATTGTGAGAGTTTTTATGTCTTATTATCGCCCAAATTTCGCTTTTAGACCACAATATTAGGGATTGGCAATTAATAACGTTATTTGGATAGAAAAATTATTATTTTTGATCCGACGACATCGCCGTAGCGTCAAACGGCGGAGGGTACAGGGCTGCCTGACGGGGATACTCTCGCGAGAGTACAGTACCTTCGTGTTCACATCATTCCACAACGGCAGGGGCTGAAATGATTCAGCATTAGGTAACCCCTTACTTTTCCAAATGATGCACTGGGTTCTTTAAAGTGCACACGAGCCGTACATGCAGAGTGGACCTCGATTTTAAGTCCTTATCTGAAAAGACATGGTTCTACTCACTGCCCCCTAGACGAGGAGCGTCTCGAATCAGCACCGATGTTAAGGTTGCGGTTAGCGGCGCCGCTGCCTCACCGCTCTCGGCACTCCACTCAAACAACGTTGATGACAATGCAATGATAATATAAGATGATAATAATATGGATGACGATGATGATGATGCCGTAATAATAATTTTTAATGATTATGTTTTTGATTACATTTATTAGGCTCTTTTTCTCTTCTCTCTTCTGCTCCTCAAGTTGAGCAACTTAGCTCAGGTTATTCAGACTTTTGGTCCTTGGTCAATTACAATCTCTGCTCTTGTGTTTTAACTCGAGGGCTGAAATAACGTAGAAGCTGGGTAGCGCATCGGTTGTGGCTTAGACTCCCAACCTCGAGGTCGGGGGTTTGAAACTCTCGCTTGTGTCCTTGGCAAGGCACTTTATCTACGGTTGCCTCTCTCCACCCAGGAGTACAAGTTAGTAGCTGGTAGGTTCCAAAACAACTGCGCTGATTACTAGCTACTATATTATGGAATAATACAATAATTTAATTTGATAATTTAATTTGGTTTTCAATGTGTTCCATATGTGTTTGATTCAATGACCGGGGTAGTAATGTGAAGCGTTTAGAGACTTTGTAAAGCATTAAGCGCTATCTAAACGACATATTATTATTTAAATACAAATAACGATGTATCGTATTGATGTATCGATTTTGGATGAGACGTTTAAGTCAATAATCCCATGCAGTTAGGCCCATATGCACGTTAAAGAATGGAGTAAACTTTCCCAAAAGGTACAAGATTGTCTACCAAAATAGGACTGCCTAGTGTAGCCAGGACCCTACTGCAAAACAACTCTTCAAACTTAGTGGGTTCTTCACTTCAAAATTACACCTGAACTATTTCACGAAATTAAACTTGATCTTTGTTCTTGGTGGTTTGTGAACACGAGGTGTTTTGTGAACACCATGTTCAGGCAGGTTTAAAATTAATAGTAATTGTCCAAAAAAAAACATGATAATAATAACCCAGCACTTATGCGCTCTAAAATAACAAGTTTCGAGGTGTAAGTACTTTCTGTGGTCTACAAAACTCTTGTGTAAAAAATATCCCTACCATATGAATTTATAAAATGGAACATACATACTGTATTGTTCTTTCCCAGGAGCTTATGAAAAGACAAATGATGCCGATTATCGAGGCTCAGTTAATATCACAATTACGGGCAAGAGCTGTCAGAAATGGACGTCACAGACACCCCATCAGCACGCTATTACTCCAGCAAATTTTCCTGACACAGGTTTGGGTGATCACAACTTTTGCCGTAACCCAGATCAAGAACTAACCGTATGGTGTTATACGACAGATCCAGAATCGAGATTTGAGTTGTGCGATATTGATCGTCCGGAAGACAACGGTAGGTTAATAACGATGTTAATAATAATACTGTAATAGTAATGAATAATAATAATAATAATAATAATAATAATAATAATAATAATAATAATAATAATAATAATAATAATAATAATAATGAATAATAATAATGATAATGATATTGATAAAAATAATGAATAATAACTATAATGATAAGTAGATAAAATGCAAATTGACAATGACTTATCGCACTGATTTTCTATTTTTATGTTTGCTTATGTTGATTTTTTTTAACGAGAATTGCATATAATGAAATTTAATAATGATAATACAAAAAAAATAAAGGATAATTATATCAAAACAACGTCGATGATGACAATGGCAATGACGACGACGACGACGATAATAATTAAAATCATCTGGTGGTCACGTCTGTATCTACTCAACAAACAGCTCATCCCATGAAGATCTAGCCTACAGTTGCTGCAGATATTTTTATTTTTATATGAGGTATAAAATGAATTAAATTATTTTGTAATTCCACGTGTTTCAAGCAGACAAGACGCAGATAAATATAATATAATATGTGGAAAAATGACAAACGGTGGAATTGTGCATTGCATCCCATGAAGATCTAGCCTACAGTTGCTGCAGATATTTTTATTTTTATATGAGGTATAAAACGAATTAAATTATTTTGTAATTCCACGTGTTTCAAGCAGACAAGACGCAGATAAATATAATATAATATGTGGAAAAATGACAAACGGTGGAATGACAATACATAATTCCAGCGTTTGTCATCAACATCCAACTTAAATTATAATATTGTGAATTCCAACTGTTATTAGATGAGGAAACAAGTTTAGCTTGAAATTAATCAGCTTGTTTCCTTTGTTATTTTTGTTTAAATCGTCCTTGAGGTTAGGCCTATTATTATTATGCAAACAAAATGTCAAACTCATTTTGTATATAATATTGGCTACATTGATATTATTCCTAATGAGGTTTAATATATTACAATGTGTCATCTTTTACAGATGTGATCTCTTCTACAGTAGAGAGTAGAGCCCCTCCTTTAAGATACCCCTACAGATACCCCTAAAGGGGACACTTTTCCTCGAGGGGCAATATATGATTTACCACTACGGTCAACCCCTAGTAAGGGGAAGGCGACACTTTTAATGTGCTAAATGGTTTGTTTAACCCATATTTAGGGGATACAACTTTAAAAAAATCTCACCACAACCAAAAAATGAGGAAAATATTGTTGTATTACAATGCATTGAAATACTTTTTCTTTAATTGCAATATAAAAATGGTTATCTGTGTTAAATCAATTCTTCATAGTAATTATGATACTTCCAGTCAGGCTTTTTCCAATGTAAATGTTATTGCGTTTTTAGCGTTTTTAGTTGCCATAACGGAACACCCCCATTAAGGGTAACAATGTAGACCACTTCAAAGCTAATATTTTGGCTTTTAGTTATACATTCCAGAAAATTATATATACCCTTCAACAAATTTCAACATAATTTTCCTCCTAGATTCAATAAACAAATTTGCTACAAATACCATATTCAACTGCCCTACTATGCTAATTAATGTTAATTAGCTTGTGGAATCTGAAAATATTTATCTTCCGAGCTATTAGGCATATCATATTAAGCTAATTTGGGATGGGGCAAGGGGGTGCACCAGATTATCAGAATAGTGTTGAGTGCAAGCTGCAATGACATAACGAAGAATGATATTTTATAAATGTAGTGGCAAAACAAGTAGGTAGAATTCGTTCCCCTGTGCCTCACCGCCCCCACCCCAGTGAATCTTCCCCTGCGAGTACCGTGCTGAATATGGTATTGAAGTGAGTTAGATTTTTTTTTTTTATGACGGATGAACATAGTTATTTTTTCAATTAATTGGGGTGAATTCTCATAATGTGCACGGACTTAGTTCTTAGTTTTCTGTTGAGGTTTAAATTTCTTTCTATTTCATTTTTAAATCTCGTTTTATATCGTCTATAATACTATCTATACATTTATTTCTCTCAATCCCAGGTGCTCCTGTAATCTTATATTTAACCATGCTTACTGTTGTAAGAACAAAGTCATTTATAAAGAAATTGTTTTTTCGTATTGTCATTTTTATTTATTTACTGTATTTTTATTAAACATAATATTATACAGGATAACGTATCAGGAGGGTGTAATACATACAAAATTAAAAAATTATAAAAAACATCTAAAATCAACAAATCCAATATTAATATAATTGTGAAGAAACATTATGATAAAAGCTTAATTTAAAAAGCAGAATATGTTGGACTTTATTAAAATACATAGTGAAAATTGAACCACAAAATAATTAGGTAATAAAATGAATGATAAAAATCTTAATCATAGAATGAAATAGAAAAATTCAGTATTAAAAGTAGAACAGACGAAAAGCAGGTCTATTGAAGGCAAATCAATAAGTTGGTTATCAATATCTTTTGTTTTTTTGTAAATTTTTAGAAATTTGTTTGGGTGCTATATCGCCGTAAATGATTAATTTCTGTTAAAAACCCGTCAGGGGCTTCTCCTTGGTAACCCACAATGGAGCTCTGCCCCTGGGTCCGGGGTGGCGCCAGCGGTGAGTGGGAGCCCCCAATCGGGAAGAGCTCCCCCCCCCCCTCGTCGTCGGGGAGAAAAAGAACAATTCGTCGGAGAAAAAAAATTATATGTATTTTTGACATATTAGTAGATTCTAAAATCCATTAAATAAGCCTTTGAAACCCCTAAATTGTCAAAATTTTAGGGGATTCGCCCCCAGGACCACTTTCGAAACCTTATAATCGAAGCTCGACCACGCCCACTTTGCTTTCGTCGAGGAAATCTGACCCCTCGTCGGGGCACCGCCCCCACACTCGGGGACCTCTGACCCCGTTGGGAAAATCCTGGCGCCACCCCTGCCCTGTGTCCTAGGCAGCCCTGGGCCCGAACGACCTAAATGGGACTCACTTTTGTTGTCAGAATGAATCTTTGGATTCCTGAATGTCAGTTGAAAATGTAAATCTTGTTCCCAACAACTCTCCGAAGAGTTATGTATTCTCACATGCATCGCACTTATTGGGGTATCATCTATCTACTTCCGGGAAACGAGGCATGACATGACCTATAAGAAAGTATAATACATACTCCAAGTATTGAAATACACGCCATCGTGTTGGGATTCAATATTTCGACATTAATTATGTCATCATCAGGAATCATCATCATTCCTGATGATATCGTGTTGGGATTCAATATTTCGACATTAATAATGTCGAAATATTGAATCCCAACACGATGGCGTGTATTTCAATACTTGGAGTATGTATTATACTTTCTTATCTGAGATTAATCAGTGGACCTTTCGGTTTTTGGAAAACATGACCTATGTTTTTCAACTCTTCTCCAGATGTCTCTGGAAAGGAATGACCTCGGCTCTTTTTCCATTTTATACTTTTTAGTATACATTATATACTAATGCCACATTACTGGTAAATACAGTAATGTACGGAGTGCAATACCGTACCGTAGCCAGGATTTTTAAACAGTGCGGGACAATATCAGGGTGGACCTATTTTATGCGTAAATACAAACCATGTGGACCCATTTTACACCAAAATATGACAAATATGGACCCATTTTCTTAAATTTTATCCATTTTAAGCTAAATATGAGAAATCTGGACCAATTTTTCAAAATGTGGACCCATTTTATGCATAAAATTACATAATTTGGACTCATTTTTAAAAATGTGTCCCATTAGAAAAATTGTGTGGGACTGTCCCAATAGCTGGCTACGACATTGACGGAGAGGACTAACTAGAAGTAGATTTAACATAAGGCCTAATATAAATGCAAAAATTGGATTTAAAATAAAATTTTACAATTTCCATGCTCTTATTAGGACTATGTTGATGATACGTTGGTTCATCATCCTTGTAAGCCAATAATATAAAGCAAAAAGTCCACTGAAATTATTGCTGCGAAGCAGCCAATTCATATTCTTGACAGCAATTTGACCTCTGAAAGGTCATTGTTTGTCAAAAATCAATCGCCTGACGCAACTGAAAAGCGGAGTTTCCTTCTTTCGTTCTGCCGCGTAAAATCAATTACTTTAGGCGACGTTTGTAGACTAGCCTACTCGTACCAACGTCGGCATGTCGCGACGCTGGAGTACTATTCAGTGTTTTTACTATATTTCTAGGTTTCCTATTTCTACGTTTAATCGGCTCATGTCTCAGCCACAATATTTTGAGGACAATATTAT
>NW_022721381.1:373840-376050 GCF_011630105.1 Anneissia japonica | reverse complement strand
AATAATTTTGTTCGAAGAACATTTTATGCAGTTGTACTTCGCAGCACTTCACTTGCAATTTGCAATTTCTAGTATAATTTAATTAAAATGCTGATGTTCAGTTGAAGCAACTGACTTTTCCGGAGTGTCAATCAAATCAAACAACTGACCAGTCAGAATAGGGCGAGGAATATGTGCGTAGTTTACAAACACACGGGCTGTCTCACGAACTCATGTGTTTGCGATATGTTTTTGCACTATCGTTTGTGGAAACATAGCAATAATATCCAAGCATGGTACATGATCCAAGGGGTGGGCTTAGCGGTCCATTATTGAAACCATGGAGGGGTAAGAAGAATCCTCCGTGATTGAACCTCTCCATGACAGAAAATTGCATTTATGGGTGGAGCCTAATTTTTTAATTACGATACGTACTTCAAGAAACCCATCTGTGACGCCTGGAAGGCGTATGGAGAACAACGTTTTAGCGATTTTTTGCTTATTCAACAAGTTAGGAGACAATCGTTTTGTTCTGTCACTTCACCATTTAGTGATTCTTCTTGTGGTGTTCTGTTTTATGGAAGATTCACAAGGTATGGATGCGATCTTTTAATTGGACAGTGGTAAAATTTTACAAAATATATAATTGGTGTAGGATACAATTGTAAAACATATATACAGTTTATTCGGTATTATTTCTCCCATATGAAGTAGAACAGGTTATCAACATTGTGGAAGTACACAGAACTATGCTCTTGTCACGCGTGTTAGACTGCATAGACGGGAAGGGGAGGACATGCATCCAACTAGACCTAGCCACACACTATATAAATCTCAATGAGATTTTTTGGAGTCGTGCGCCACCTGCGCATCTATAGCAGTTAAACGTTTTACCAGTTATAAAGATACATTAATATATTTGTCCCTTTATCTTTTCTCTCTTGCAAACAAAAAGTCCTTTATTCGAACAGCTTAGGTCGGTCCTTTCAGACATTTGGACCTTGGATAATTCAAATCGCTGTTCTTCTTGTGTTTCAACTGGGAGCTGAAAAAAGGGAAAATGTATTTAGAAAGTCTCACTTCTTTGTTCTTTCTAAGGAGCTAATGAAATGACAAATAATGCCGATTATCGAGGCACAGTAAATATCACAATTACGGGAATGACGTGTCAGAAATGGACGTCGCAGACACCTCATCTGCATGGATACACTCCAACAAATTACCCTGACTCGGGTTTAGGTGATCACATGAGTGGAGTTGACTTTTTGATTATTTTGATTAATAAATTGCGGACGAAAAGTGAGGGTACCAACCACTACCCCCTAAAAATATATGGGACGTGTCCCCTGTCCCCCTGGATCATGTTTTTATTAGGGGCGTCTTCCATTTGAGATTTTTTGGCTAGCAACGGGAGAACTGTACATACTATGCAAAAATACTATTTACTATGTAAAAATCAAAGGGGCAATGTGTAGTACCATGGAATGTCTGTTGAAACAAGGACTTATAACTGTTATAACAGTCCTTGGTTGAAGGGAAAATGTGTGGAGGAATGGCTGTTGCAGGCAGGGGCATGTGTGGTGGAATGGCTGTTATAGGGGCAATGTGGTAGAATGGCGATTGCATGGGCAACGTTGGTAGAATGGAGTTGCAGGAACAACATGTGGTGGAATGACTGTTGTTGCAGGGGCACGTGTAGTGGAATGGCCGTGGCAGGGGAAATGTGTGGTGGAATGGCTGTTGCATGTGCAATGTGAGGTGGAATGGCTATTGCAGGAATTGTGATAGAATGGCTGATATGGGGACAATCGATGTATGTTGGGGAGCTGTTGCAGGACAAGTGTTAGAACTGATGTCAACACAGATCATCCAATCAGTGAATAGTCAACAACAGGATCCAAATTCCATTGTATATGAAATCCTATCTCGTCTACAGACTTCGAAACACCACCAACAACAGGAGAGATTCCAACTAATTTCACTAGGTATGGCAATGTAAGCACAGCATTGCCAGTGACTCCCATTGAATTTGTAATGAAAACTGATACTCAAAGACTTTCCAATCAACAAACCTTGATACCGAACATGGAAACTGCCAAATCATTGCAGCAGAAATTGGTAAGAGTTTGCCCGCATACCGTTTTATTATGGTGATGTGGTTGATGATGATAATGTTTATTATTATTATTATTATTATTATTATTATTATTATTATTATTATTATTATTATT
>NW_022721381.1:358738-373403 GCF_011630105.1 Anneissia japonica | reverse complement strand
GCATAGCGGCAGGTATACATTGTGCTCGATAGTTGCTGGTGGACATGCAATTGTGCAAGAAATGTTTGTTTTTTCGGTTAGATGAAAAGTGTAGGCTGTAGGCGATAAAACATATACCCCCTACCACCAGTTTGAGTCGTTTTTTAGTCGAAAATTTGATTTGCGCATGCGTCGGGTCAAACTTTCCCGACATTTTGTTTCTGCTAGCTGCCTAGAAAAGTTCTTTGTGTTGTTTTCGCGACTGTCAGTAAACATTGAGCAAACTGAGATAGTTGTGGGATATCAGCCACTTACTTGTGCTATTATTTGAAGGTGTTCTGTGTGTTCTATTAGTGTTTTAGTATACTTTAACGGCTAAAATTGACGGACCTGGTGTACCTAGGCCTAGCCTAGACACATACGTAATGTAGGCTTCTCTTTGGGCGACACCGTCGGACTAGCTGGTGTAGGCCTAGAGACATCTGATATACTGTACTACACCATTACGTAAAGTAGGTTTCTTGGCCTACCACCAGCCTGCCGTCAAGCAATAAAAATCAACATTTGTGGAATTATTTTCCGAGAAATGATGGTTAAAAATTCTGGACACATAAATATGCAGCATGTGATGGACGGACGGACTTAAGGGTTGGCGGGGGCAGCATGTGATGGACGGACGAACCTAAGGTTTGGCAGGGGGACGGGAGTTCATCAAATGATGTTTGGGAAAATAATGGAAAATCAGAAAATGCAGCATCTGATGGACAGTCCGGGTAGGGGAGAACCTTAAAATTATGGACACATAAATTTACAGCATAGCTTCATCAAATGATGTTTGGGAAAATAATGGTTAGAAAATACAGCATCTGATGGATAGTCCCGGGTGGGGGAGAACCTTAAAATTATGGACACATAAATTTACAGCATGTGATGGACTGACCATCTATACATTATACAGCATGTGATGGAGGCATGTGATAGACGGACGAACGTATGCTTTCTTCAATTAATTTCCAGTAAAATAATTATTAAAACTTCAAGAAAACTCGTGTTTTTATTGCATAAATTAACTTCACAATCTTTTATTTTGAAATATAGCGGTATCAATATTCTTTCTATAACGGTACAAGCCACCGGGAACCAGACGTCGAACAGAAAGTTTCAAAGCCCACGTGTGTTTTGTTGCGACATCATAAATGAAGCTGCTCACGTGACCTCTAGGACCACACTCCCGAAAAGAAGTTTATTTATTGTTTTGAGCGAAGCGGTTTCGAATTAAACTTGTTTCAAAATTGTTTGAGTGAAAGTAACTATGAAAATAATTATTTAAACAACCCAAACCATTGCTTGATTGTCGTAGAAAATGTAGTAGGACAGAACAGCACTGTATAGTGAGTATAATTACAAATACTAGCCCTTCAAAGCCTATGCTAATTGATTGTGCTAGTTCGTAGGAGCATGGGCCCAAACTAGACAGACGGCGCCTGATTTTTGCTGCGGGTCGCGATCTGAACTTTTTGGGAGTAGGTTAACGACCGGTGTATAGGCCGCACCCCAAACTTCGAGGGGAAAATCGCGTATAAAATGTGTGGCTTATTCACCGGAAAATACGGTTTATGGAGCAAAAACTTGTGTTTCTTCATGATTTTAAGGGAGGCGGGAGAATTTGTATGAGGCTGGGCGGAAGGCCTTAATAATAGCTTTAGGATGGGCGCAAGACGTCAAGAGTGGGCGGCGCCGCCCACCTCCGCCCTGCAAAACGACATCCCTGCACTTCTCAGAACCCCTTACCCCCACCCCCCTTTCATAAATTTCTGGATCCGCCTCTGATTTTTTTTGACTGAAAATGAAAATACTGTATTACCTTACACAATCATTATTCAAAAAGATACAATAAGTTATTGCAATTCCCAAATTTACATTGATTTTTTACGTACAAAGGAACGTACGTACGTTTTGATCTTTTTTTTTCTTATGACGATGGCATTTTAAATTTTGTATTTTAATGACAAATATACTGTTTTTGAATGTGATAACTGTACATAAATATTTATAATTTTAATTTTGATTAATATGAATCTTTAATATTTTAAATTTTGATTTTATTTTAATTTTGGTATGTTTAAAAACATGGTGTCGAATAGGTCCGGGAATTTAGAGGGTCTCGAATTGAAATGTGCAATGTAGTTTCTTTAATATTATTATAGGCCTATATTAAAGATAATATATTATAAATTATTTTTATCATTTACTATTTTTCATTTTCAGAATCTGAATAGCAGCAAAATGAATATCGTGGACGATTTTGAGAATCAGTTGAAGGCGATGGCCGTTGCAACAGACGTCACAGCAAAAGCAGATATTAATGGCTTAATATGTGAGGTCACAAATATATAATGATAATATATGTAAAATTATACCTAACCGTCATTGAAAAAAAAGAAACAACTTTTCAACAATTTGAACTCGGGGCTGCTGCTGACAATTTGATCTGAAGAATGTTGCACCATGTGTGTGTGACACGAAACTAAATAGTAATAATTAAATGTACCATTTAATCCAACCTACTGTTTAACCTGGTATTTTTATTTTAATCCACACTGTTTTAAATTTATTTTTGTAAAATTTTCATTATTATTACTAATTCTCTCAGCGGCAGGATTCCAGAAAGCGAACTGTGATGATGATTTGTTATTACATATGCAGATAAGCGACAACGACCATCCACTTTCATTCAATCCAGCATTTCTTGACTGTAGAAATGGTAAGCAAAGTAATAGCTATACCTTGCTATTAACTGCTGGTGCCAAGACAATATTCTAAATTGTTAAAATGCAAGCAAAACATTATTTTTGTGAATATTTTTATTTCTAAGAATGGTTAAAGTTCTGTTTGTAATAAGCTGTTTTTAAACATACTAATTATTTTATTTTTTTTCTTCTAAATTATTATTACCCTCGACTCTTCGAACGAGAGGTGAAGAGTATTGCAATAACGCGCGTCTGTGTGTGTGTGTCCTTTATTCCAGGTGCATAAGTATTGGACCTTACTTGAAATTTTCACACATTAGCAATGTTACATGTATCTCGCTTCTCGAATTTGGTGCTGATCTGAAGCAAGATGCAGATTTTAAAATGTTAATATGATGATAGAAATGAGTATAAAAGGTAGAGGTACGTCCGATTATTTGCACATTTTCAGTTAATAATAATAATAATAATAATATAGAAATTTATATAGCGCCTTTTGCCAAAGGAAACAAGGCGCTTAGAAAAGGTTTATTGTAGGAAGAGGATTATTTAGGAAATAAGTGAGATTTTAAGAGTTTTTTGAAGACTTCAGTACTACAAGCATTTCGGATAGAAATAGGAAGATTATTCCACAGTTTTGGAGCAGAGGAAGAGAAAGATTTATCACCAGCAAGTTTGTTGGATTTGGGAACAGATAGACAGGAACCGAAAACAGAACGGAGAGAATAGGTAGAGGTTAAGAAAATCAACATGCAAGAGATATAACTAGGATTGGAGGACTGCAGTGTATTAAATGTCAGAACTAATACAGTATGCGGAACAGGATTCTCTGTGACACTGGAAGCCAGTGGAGATGATTAAGAAGAGGAGTGATGTGACAATATTTGGGTCTGCAACGTACAAGGCGAGCACACTTATTTTGAAGTTTCTGAATACGACTTAAATTATATTTACTGATACCATAGAGTAGTGAATTACAGTAGTCAAGTCTGGAGAGTAATAGGGCACGAACAACATCATGACGGGTTTGTTTCAAAATCAAGAAATTTGCGGATGCGGGACAAACAACGAATCTGCCAATTTATGGACCGAGAAAGGTGTGTTATATGAGCAGTCACATTCATATGGGATTTTTTAAACAGACTTTTGATAGCAAGTTAGAATCTAAACACACAATCCACAGAAGATACAAAATATTTTCAGTGTTGCTCCCGCAAAAAGTATACTAAGATGAACTATAAAACATGCAAAAAACCAGACAAACTTTAAATGGGAAGGAGTAAAGTATATGGAATTAAATTATTATTCTGAAAGAATTCAGAAAAGGTTTCAATAATAGCTTTCTTTTGACTAACAATACAGTACATGGCCTTTTTTGTGGGGTGGGGGGTGTAGCCATATAGATTAAAAGCCAATTTAGAGATTTTCAGGAATAATCTAAAAGTAAAAACGTATGAACAGGAAAACAGAAATAACCCTTTTCCCTGTAACTTATTTTTGTTTGGTTTTTTTGGCAGTAATATGATTTTTTAAACAGACTTTCAATTTTATCAACAAATTTGCAAATCGTAGCATTTTAAACCGGAAACACTAATCCGGAGATATTACAACACATGATTTATACAATCCCATTTCTCCTTAAATTTTGATAAATTTTGTTTTTTTTTTTAAATAAGATTTTCTATTTTGTGGAAATATCTTATATTAATAAGTTCGCCTCTATTTGGTAGAGAATATAGAATTTTGTAATGAGTAATATAAGGTTAACATATTATTGCTAACACACTTTAAACCAAATAACATGGACCATTTATCTAGATGAAGCAATGTTTTTACATATAGCCAAATATTTCTAACATACGTACAGTCCCATAAGAGATGCAAAATGTTTTCTGTATTACTTTTACAAAAAGTGCTCAAAGGTGAAATATCTTCAAACTTTGAAACCATTTCATTTGTTCCCAGAATTCTATGAATAATTTTATATTGAAAATATTGTAATTTTGAATCAGTGGTACATTCAAAATGTATTTTATAAGCAAGAACCCAGTCGAAATTAACAGGGAATGTGGTATGTGAATTCCATTTTAATTCAGAAATTGGTTTCGAAGAATGCTTATTTTTTAATTTTCTATAAAGAAGGCGGTTAGGTTTTTTTGCAGGAAAGAAGCGATTGATATCTTCAGCTGTATTATCATATTTTGGAATTGCTGATATTATTTTGTAATACAACAAAAAACAAAACGTGGTATCATATTTAGTCTTGAAGTTATTATAATTTAAAACGGTACCGCCTTGGTCTAAAATATCATTTACATTTACTTTATGCAAAAGAGTTGAAAGAGGTAATAAAACATGATTACTCGACTTAATCAGACTATTACACCATATAATTTGAAGCTTTGGATTAATAAATTTTTCACCATTTGTAAAAATATATTTACTCCATGCCACCAAAACATAAATTCGTTTTTTATCATGTCCAAAAAAAATTCAGTATGTTTAAAATTACATTTCCAAAGTTAAATTCCACCTAACGGTTTAATGGAGTAGTGCCAAAAAAGGGTCCAGTTACTTTGTTTATTCAAAAACAGTCTTTGGATCCATTTAGTTTTCATGCTATGACAGAATTGAATCATTTTTAGCCCGCCTCATTACGGTCCGAAGTGAGCGTGGATCTAGGCCCTATTTATTTTGTCTGGTTTATTATGCCATATGAACCTAAAAAATATACTGTTTAGCTCTGCAAAAAAAAGACTTCGGTGGATCTGGTAAAACGGAAAAAAGGAAAGTTAATTTTGATAATGCTAATGATTTAACAATTGTTATTTTTCCGATAGGCGAGAGATCCCTTGGTAACCAACTGTTTAATAGAGTTTTCCTTTTTTTTTTAATTGAGGGTCAAAATTTAATGTAAACAAATCATTTTTTTTCTCTATCTGTTCTAAACGAAATTCCAAGAAGACGCACAGGCCCATTTGTTGTAGTGAATTGATGTGCTTTATCCGTTAATGTATTTTTATTTCTCAAACTTTCAATAGGAACAATGTTGGACTTTTGGTAATTGATGTTAAGTCCTGAAAATAGTGCCTATTTTTCTAATATTAAAAATGCTTCATCAAAAGATTTTTGGCTACCATCAAGTATAAGCGTAGTGTTGTCCGCATACTGGCTTATCTTAACTTCAAATTCATTTATCTTAATTCCTTTAATGATATTATTTTTTCTACGCAGAGAATAAAGAGATACGGAGACAGAGGACAACCTTGGCGAACACCTCTACTTAGGTTAAAGAAAGGAGTACTATGTCCATTGTTTGTTACAGTGCTTAAGGTTTAACCCATTTTATAAATTATGGTCCAAAATTGAAGAATTTCAGTGCTTTCCAAATAAATTCCCATTCAAGTCTATCAAAAGCTATTTTAAAATCTATCAACAAAAGATGTCCAGGAATATTATTTTGATCTGTAAAATTGATTAGATCAAGCACTAACCTAATATTTTCCCCAATAAATCTATCTTTCAAAAAACCCGTTTGGTCATAATGTATAAGTTTTGGGAGAACTGTTTTCAATCTATTTGTCAAACATTTTGATAAAAGTTTATAGTCTATATTAAGTAAAGAGATTGGCCTCCAATTGCTTAAATTGGAATTAAGGTAATTAAACCCCTTCTCTGAGAATCGGAAAAGCAGCCTTCAGTAAAGCCATAGTTCAAAGAATCCACAAGTACTTGCCCGACATCATCCAAAAAACGAAAATAGAGTTCCGATGGTAACCTATCGCTTCCAGGGCTTTTACCATTTTCCATCTGACTTAAGCAATTAAAACATTCTTCAACTGATATTTGACCTTCACAATTGTCAACTTCCTCTTCAGGCACCTTTGCCTCAAAATTAAAAGGGAAAAACTCATTATTATCGGGGGATTTGAAGACACGTACATCTCTTTATAAAACTTATGGATTTCGTCAAGAATTTGATTTGGTTTTGTGATAATTCCATTTTTTTTTGTAGTTATAGACGTTACCATCTTTTTATTGAAATTCCTTTTCTCCAAATCATAAAAAGTATTTAGTAGGTTTTTTTTCCCGTCTTCGATCCAATTTACTTTTGAGCGAAACATTGATCATCGTTTTGACTTACTTTATTCATGATGATTAAATATCGTACACAAAATACACGCATATTACTGTATATGCTATTATGACAGAAAAGATTGTTTACTTTTTGCTAGAATACGTCGTAGTAGTGGATCACGTGTACAACGTCGTCTTTCTCGATGTTTTTCGCTCGATCGGGGCCGTTCGGCACAAATTTGTTTTGACTTAATATTATAGTGATGATAAGGGGTTTAATTACAGTATCTTACAAAAAAAAGAATATACACGCATATTGTATGCTATATTATGACGGACGAGGTTGATTACTTCTTGCTTCAAAGCATACTTCGTTCGTAGGGCGGATCACTTGTTCTTCCGCAATCCTACAACGTGGTCTTTCAGATGTTCTTCGCCGACGCTCGATCGGGACTGGCTCGACCCGATCGGTGTTTGAACGTTTTGTGACAACGTTGATAAATGAGTTTGAATGAAATTAAAATTTCATTTGTTTTGTTTCGATGATTTATCTAACAATAAAATACAGGCTTAAGCCTAGATGCTGTTTTGATTTTTTTGTCATAAATGAATGCTAGTTTTAAGGAGGGAATTGCTGCATGTTTTTGACGTAGGCCTCATACACAGTCGTACAACGTACCGTCAAAACACTAATTTCAATATGAATGAACAATCCTGTCTAGGCATTATGCCCGCGAAAATTCGAAGCTTTGGTATAGGCTTTCCGCCATTGTTAATGAATCTGCGTTGTACTGTTGTTGTAACTTTTGCCTTAAATTGGCCAATTTCCTTCAGGTATTTCATATTCCCCTTCTACATACTCATAAAGTAATATGTTGTCAACATTTACTGAGAGTTATTGTTTGATTTAATGTAAATTTAAAGGCACACAAGGATCTAAAACACACGGTTGTAATTTCTCTTCCAGCTGCTAAGAAGCAGGAACGTACCATTATTAAGCAGGTCTGGGATATCTGGATTCAGGCTGGCTAGGAAAAGTGCGTCGTAAAATATGAATGAACATTATAGCCTAAATTGTAAAATTGTTAAACTAGTACAGTAATACTGTTAACAATAAAATTTGATTGTTTTGTTGCAGAAATGTGGCCTAAAAATTCATATGTATTTTGAACCGTCATTTTTTTTATAAACAAAAAATTAAATAATTTATTACCACTCATTTGTTAATATTATATGTAATACTTCAATAATCAGCAGCTTAAGAAGCATCATTTTAATTGGACTTTAAGGGTATTGCAATAGCGCGCGTCTGTGTGTGTGCGGTTTGTGTCTGTGAAGTGTGTGTCCTTCCGGGCGCATAAATACTGGACCAATTTACTTCAAATTTTCACACATTGATCTGTATCACATGTATCTCGGTTCTCCTCGAATTTGGTTCTGAACAGAATTAAGATGCAGATTTTAAAATGTTTATATGCTAGGCCTAATTTGGCTGAGTCGAGCTGGCTCGAGCGGACCGACCGCGGGCCAGTTAGTACGGGGTGTGTAAAATTTTGGTTGGTGAAATGGAAGCGGTCTGGTCAGTATAAATATGGCACAACAGGACGAGGGTTTGTAATCGCAGATTATCTTGTTATTGTTGTGTTTCCTGCTTTGTTTTCAGAGTCAATTAAGATTACGTACACAATTTTCAGCAAACTGCTTTTCGATGGCCTACCTCAAAAAGCTGTCTTAGGGTAAGTTACCAAAACAAACGATTTACTACTTTACATTACATTATTAGATAATATCTCAATCCATCTATTAACATCTTATTATACCAAGGGTTTCTTTCTTAAGAATCATACTGTAATACTGCACTATATCGATATACACACAAAACAATTTTGTTCAATGTGGTTGAAAACTAGTTAAAGTTTGACCATCAACCTCTATGTCAAAGCATTCCATTTCTTTAATTCTGAGCAATTTTCTTAATAATGAAATAGTATAATACTGTATATTGTATGTGATATGTACGTTAACAAATATATTGGTCGATTATTTAAATCGTAAATTTTAATAATCTGTTTCTCTTTCTGTGAAAGGTCAAAGGACGTTGATGTAACTCTATGGTCAAAGGTTGTTTCATTTTCAATAATTACTGAATCCAATTTTCCAGGAGATGCCCACATCAGATTTTCAATACCGCACGAAAAGGTAGATCTCACTATTGCAAGGAAAAATAAAATCCCTTTAAATTAATAATAAATATATATCTCCTTGATAATATGCAAATATAACTATCCTTAGATTTTTAATAACTTGAGTATTTTAGAAAATGTTGCCTGTTTCCAAATATAGCTAATGATATTTTTGCTATTTACTATTTGTATATTCATTTCAAAAGATGTTATTCAAATTAACTACGGTATACTGTATATTCAAATCATATTCAAGTTTAATTTCTTCTTATAATCTCTCCTCATAATATTATATATATATATATATATAATATATATATATATATATATATATATGCTACGGTATATGTTGGTAAATAGATAATTATTCATTTATAATATATATTATGTTCCGATTATTATTATTTTATATTCGTTTTTAGTACCATGCATATTTCAAACATACATTTGCTATTAGGAAATAGGAGATGCGTTAAAAAAAACTTATGGTGTCAGTTTGCATTCCGTTTTATAAACATTATTTGTCACAATGCATGTTGAACAGGCCTACTCTCGTTTTAACATGTATTGAAGTTAATGACTTATTTGATAAGCCCTAACTAAACGTTATCTCTTATAGTATATTTAAAAACCTCAATTTTGAGTAACATTTTATTCTGTTATAACATTATTTTAATTCAATATTTTTCTACAACTTAGTCTCATGGGAGTAATTGTATATCGCTAATATTACAATATTTTGCAAGGTGTTCTATTAAAAAGGAATTTCTACATGGGAGTAACGTACACTGTCTTGCTGAATAACGTGACAAAATAGCGAGACTTGGTGAAACGCGCGATGTCAAAACACTCGAATAACGTCCATTGAGAGGTTTTCTACACATTGTTGGCATATGTTCGATTATTAATTGTTATTGATCAATTTGTTTTGTAGGTTACCAAACATGAGGTCTTTTGCATGTTCTGGGATATGCCTGCAATGTAAGTAGGACTACAAAATGGCGGAAATAACATGTTTGGTCTATACGTAAATTTTGATCTGAACGGTTATTTTAGGCCCTACTTTTTCATATACAGACTAAGGTTGTAGGCCTAATGTGTTGACTATTACACGCTACTTTAGGTTTCGACATTAAATATTAGCCGATTTTCAAAGGCCTATGCAAACAAATAATTATAACAACATTTTTCGTCGTATTCTGGCAAAAAAAAACATTGTCTGGTTCTAATTTTCAAATTAAATCTGAAATCATTTCTTTGGCTGAATACAGACGATATCTTAAACGCATTACATCACTAATGTGATTATTAATAATAATAATTATTATTATTATAAATAATAATAATAATAGGCCTAATGATCATCTTAATTGCTTTTATCTGTAAGGCTTTGGTCAGACAAGGGATGTCGGGTTACAAATGCTTCTCAAACGGAAACCAGTTGTGTATGTAACCATACAACGAGCTACAGTATTCTAGTACAAGTTGCAGACGATGAGGTTTGGAAAACAGACAAAACCTGACATCATCGTCATCGTCCATCATCCTGATTAATCACCATAATCAATATCCTTGTCATCACCACCGGCATCCTCGTTATCACCACCAATATCATCAAAATCTAATTCAGCATCATCAACATCATCATAAGTGTCACCACCGCCACCACTACCACCACCACCACCACCACCACAATCATCATCATCATCATCATTATCATTATTATCATCATCATCATCACCACCACCACCACCATCATTATAACCATCATAAACATAACAACAATACAAGATAGAAATACAAGATCATTATTATATATGCCTTTTAATATTACTAAATCATTATTATTGTTATTATTTTAATTATTATATGTATTATCACTATATTTCATTATATATAACCAGTTCTTATATGATAATTATGACATGCATTGGAGATGAAAGAGCAATGAAATGTGCTATAATGACTTATTTGCCGTTGATCACGTGAGAGCTGCTTTTAACAATCACGTTGGTCTTTTCTTTGCATACAATTAAAAGAGTATATCTGTTATATACTCTTTGATACAATGCTCAAAGTATTTATTACCATTTCTAATAGATATAGTTGATATTTGAGATATATTTCCAGGTTTCCAGGTCCAATGACGTCACTTTAACAGTCCTTTCACAAGTACTTCTTATCATTTCCACTGCGGCTCTTATATTAGGAGTTTTCATTCTATTTTGTTTAAGGTATGAATGTCCTGTATTGGATGTAAACATCAATGTGACACTGTGACATTTACGTGCGAAGTTTTCACTACAAATCTCACCAGAATTATTGTTTTCAATCTTTTGAACATGATCAGTAATTTAAAATTATTTGACAATGGTAACAATTTACCGTAAGAATGACAAACCATCGACGTGTTTGTTTTTTTTTTTTTCTGTCGTGTGATTGAAGTTTTTTCGAAGATCACCTGTTGATTTTAGTTGCAAAAAATATATAAATCTGATATAAAATTACATCATACTACACATTTACATTTGTTCAATTAGTCGTTTATGCGGTAAAATTATTGATATTGCCGATAACGCACAAATATCTATACATTTCAATGTTACGCGCACGATTCAATGACGTAAATTAATTTTTGGTAAATTCCTACTTCCTTTCAGACGACTTAAGGAGTGTGTCCGTACAAGTATTCATAAACATTTGATGACCACATTGGCTATGTCACACATGTTGTTTCTGACAGGCATCGACAAAACATCAAGCAAAGTAAGATCCAATGTTTATGAGTAGAAATCTCTGAGTGTACACAATATTGTTCGGGTTCAAATCTAGAACATTCTGCTGTTCATACAGATGTCTTAACCAAGTGGGCCACACCAAGAGGATTTGTTGGAAATTCAGATCCGATTGAAGCGACTGATGATAACAACAAAACAGAGATACTTCATTTATAAATAAATGTAGAGATCAACTTGCGGTAATACTGTGATGATCATAATACTGTAGACCACATTTTGCCAACTTAATCCATAGTGTTATATACATTTATTAAGGTAACTCAAAAAATGATTTTTTATTAACAATGTATATTTTCTTCCTTAATGCAGGTAACGTGCACTGTCATCGCTGCTACTCTCCTTTACCTGCTACTCACCGTGTTCATGTGGATGTTAGCTGAAGCGGTTTTTCTCTACTACAAAATATTCGATATCCACGGCACCAGTGTCCGTTACAGAAAGTTATCGGGATACATTATCTGTTGCTATGGTGCACCGATGTTAGTAGTTGGAGTCGCCCTTGCTTGCAATGTTGATGGATTTGGTACTGATAAGGCGTGAGTTTATAAAAATCTATTAATAACAATAAAATTGACAGCGACAATGGAAAAGATGTAGGTCTAATTATTTATGAGGATACATCGACGTGAATTGTTTTTGAATACAAAGCGAAAATTCTTCTTCAATTGCCTCGCGAATAAAAATTAATTATAATTAACACCGTGCTGAAATAGCATTATTTCTTGGTATTTTGTGCTAGTAATAATAATGACAACAGCAACAACGGCATCAGTAGCAACAACAGCAACAAAAAAAAAAAAATCAACAACAACAACTAGACTTACTATGTCTGTTTCTACAACAGAACATAGGGCTTTTCCGTATTGCTATAATGAAAAATGAAGTTGAATTTTCAACAAAAAATGTCTTTAACAAGTATAAAGTAAAAAAAAAACCACGGAAACCCAAAATACCGCGACGTTAATGAGACTCGAAATATTGCTGCAACGGTAATAATGAGGTGCATCGGGACTAATAACCGCCTCCTTTGAGCCGCCTTTGTATAGGCCAGTGTATTTTTTGTTCATAGCGATTCAGTGAGTGAAAGTAAAAATTGTTCATGCATATCACGGTAATTTTGATTTTAAACTAGCCGTAGTTGGTTTAAACGCTTTAGAAAACGCAAATTGCGTTTATATAATTTAATCAACTGTCCAAAAAAATCAAATGGTCCTCATATCCAGACCCTACTCCGGATTGTCACCAAAATTTGATAATTTCTTCATTGGTCTATGACAAACTATTCTACTAAGTTTCATTTTGATCGATTTATTACTGGGACGTAAGCACAATGACCCACAAATTCCCACCCGAGTTTAGATCGTCATCAACACTCAATAATTTTTTTCTTGTAACTTGGTTATACTTTCCCGAAAAAATTAATTCAGATCAGCACAAAAACAATTGCTTTTCCAGCTACTGCTGGGAAAAGCCATTAATAATGATATGATGAGGATGATGATGATGATGATTATGATAATGAGGATGATGATGAGGATGATGATGATGATGATGATGATATTATGTTGACAATGAGGATGATGATGATGATGATGTCATGTTGATGATGAGGATGGTAATGATGATGATAAGAACAATGCCATTATTATCAATGATGATGATGATAATAATGTTGATAATAATTATTTATTTTGTTTGACATCAAGGTGTTGGCTAAGCTTATCTAACGGCCACATCTGGGCGTTCGCAGGACCGACTTTAATAATATGTTTGGTAAGCAGTCTTAAAAAAGAATATAGTACGTCTGTATGAAGAATAATTCAACCATTTTTACCTAAAAACAAAATGAATTCATTTCGTTGTTGTTGTTGTTCTGTACAGTGGAAATAGAGTACCATCCCAGATCCCCATATAATGCTTCTTCAGCAGTGTATCTGGGTGCTTTCAGAATTGCCCTTGACATTTGGTATTGTAGATTTTCAATTTTATAAATTGAAGATTTTCCTCCACTTAGGCAAACGGAGCATCCATAACTTATGGTGGTAAGCCAATCACTCTCCACAACAAATCGCCAAAATAAACCCTGTTAAAATCATCTTGGTTTATAGATTATAGATTTTATGTAAGCAATTATTCTGCTACCCCTTTTAATGACTTCTTCAATGACATCGGTGTTTACGTTAGAGATATAAACCCAAATTCTAAGGTATTTGTAGCAATCAGTTTCTGTGATATAATCATTTCCATTTTTTAAAAATATTTGTTCGTTCGTAGTCCCGTAATAAGGACATTTGATTTATTATAATTAAAATCAAGTTTCCATTTACTTGAGAAACTACTTACTGTTTGGAGAAGACTTAAGTCTTTCTCGTCTTCACCGACCAACACGACATCATCAGCCCCAAAATATAGCTCCAATTTTAACATTAAAAATGTTTACACCAAGGTCTTTGTTACAAATATTTTTTTGGAGTTCATTTATAAAAATTGAAAATAAGATTTGGGACATTGAACATTCTTCAACGTTTCAATGTACCCAAACACAACTTTGCCTTTTACATTGGTATACAAATTCTTATAATTTCTAATAAATTCCTTCTAATGCCTATCCTACTAACAGCTGTAAAAAGGCCCTCTCACCAAACTGTCAAAGGCTTTCTTAAAGTCTAAAAACTAAAAAAGCAAGAAACGATCCCTTCCGATTGTCGTTCGCTTATAATATCTTGAAGTGTGAAATTGTGGTCTTCACATCTTTTATCTGACCTAAACCCACCTTGTACTTCGCTTGAAAGATTAAATTCTTCAATAAAGTTTAACACTGTTTGGGAGATGATGCGGATACCTTCAGCAACACAGAAATTAGATGTTGAGATTTTTA
>NW_022721381.1:352398-358274 GCF_011630105.1 Anneissia japonica | reverse complement strand
TAAATTGTAAATATAAATGTGTTTTGTTTGAATACGAACATTGCCAAGTACAAATTAAAATATATTAAAATAAGTAAATATTAAATATCTAAGTTCAAAGTAATTTTATTTCAATAATACAACAAGTTAAATTGAAATTTGATTTCCTCGGATACACAAAAAATACAGAAAATACAATCACGAAAGACATCAAAGACATAAAAATAGATCAGAACAAGAGCAAACACAAGAATTTTTTTAAATCAGAAGAGATAGATCACATCAGAGTAAACAAAGTTAAAAATTTAACAGTAAAAAAAGACAACGTATATTCAATACGTTAAATTATTCAGTGTTAAAAAGATTCCCGGCAATAAAATTGGCTTTGCTGTTAAAAATTCTAATAATAGAGCTTGGTAACAAGGAAGTTCAATATCGTTCAACTCTTGTATTCGTTGATTGTACACGGCATCTGGACTGCTGATAATCATATTGTCTTAACATTACTTTTTTGATTTCATTAAACTAAAGCTTCAAGCTTATTATTTATGTTCATTATTTTTCAAGCCAGTTTAGTAACTCTCTTTAATTTATTCATGTCTTTGACTGTGAGGGTGCTGCTCCAAACAAAACTGGAAAATAAGATAACACTGAATATCTTGGACCTAAAAACATGTTAAGGACTTCATTGTTGACTTTAAATGTTAGTTATTATTATCATTATTGTAATGATAATAACTGTATTGTTGATATGACAGGAAAGCCGTGAAGGGCGCTCTCATACTCGTGCCGTTATTGGGAGTTACTTGGTTGTTTGGTATATTTGCGTTCAGCAAAGCAACGACGTTTTTTTCCTATATGTTCGTAATTTTCAACGGAAGTCAAGGACTTGCTATATTCCTGGTATGCATCGTGTTTAGTCCACAGGTATGTAATTGGTACCGTACCTTACGTTTTTACACATCAAAAATAATAACTTCGTCAATATAGCATTATCAATCAATTTAAACACGCATTGTTACTGGTACTGATGTAGTAGCCGTATACTCTTTGAAAGATGGCCGTCCTTGACGGGCTCCGTTGACAGAGTCACTGCTGGTGTTTAATTGAGATCGATTATTTATTATTATGCTTCACAGATGTATTCAGTTATATCTTTATTTAATTTAATATTTTTAATTTTTTTTTATTATTATTATTTTTTTTTTATTGATTAAAAGACTAACTTTCCGTAACTCTGGGTTGGACCCTAATAGATGCTCTTCCTCCTGGTCTGAAGAACTTTGCTTATACAGAACTATACCCATAAAAAATTCTCATATATTCTACCTTCAAAAATTTTAATTAAATATAGGCCTGCTCTTTGGAGTTACGATCTATTTCTGTCGTTACATTTAAATTATTTGTGGTCATAAACATTTTACTTAATACGAATTTCAGGTGCAGGATGAACTGAAGAAACAAAGGTGGATGGGACGTTTTTTGAAGGTCAACTCAGTTGGCAGTGAGCAGGTACAAAGTCAAGTAAGTCTGTGGATTCAGTGACATTATGACAGTCGTGTCGGGCACACTGTGCCTACGGTCGTCGGCCGACGCGATTCCTTGAAGAATGCAACGCGACGAGGCGCGAGCATGGGACCGTTTTTAATGACAATTCGCTCAATCTGCTTTCGGCAAACAACATTCGGCTCTTTCGTAAACGCCAACCCTGAGCCGCCGTACCAAATATTATGTAGTTCCTACGTATGCGCTAGAATTTTGCGTTGTCATAATGGGCTTGTGAAAAGGCCAAATTCCTCATCGTCAAGCGATCACAGAGAGCGGAGATTTGTCGTAGGTCGATTGTCATACGATGCAGTGCGTGCCAGACTTGGTTCATATTCAAACATCAAACGCTCTGCATGCGGCTTGACGCGATACAAAACGTGGCTATTCCACTGTTGTCTCATTCTCCCGAATCTCAATAACGTCAAACGTCGTAAGATATACATTCAGGTAATAAGAACCAAATACCTGCTCTAAAAAATCAACATTATTTAATTTATTTACAAATCAAATTTTAATTATTATTATTACTTATTAAAGTGACTTTTTTGAAAACGCCATAACGACAAACAATAGAATAAAACATCTGATAGTTGTTTTGTTATGTTGTAGTTATCTTTTACTCTATGATTTTCCTTTGGTTCAAAACAATTTATGCTATTTTGTAATAGTGTCATGTGACTTTTCCGTTTTTCACAGACTACATCATTTTGAAAATGTATCGGTTACTTCATGACTTCATGAATGCATACAGTTTGAAGAGGAAACTACGAAGAATGACACGTCAACTTCAATAACTTGAGTCGACACTAAACTCGAATCGGTATTAAACCATTTTAAAGTATGCTGTCAAAAAAAAAACACATCATATTGTAACACTGTTGGGACTTGATCAAATATTTACAAACTGTGAGGGACAATAATTATTATGGTGGACCCACTTTACTCGTAAATTCAAATAATGTGGACTCATTTTACGCACAAATATGAGAAATCTAGTCCATTTTCTTAAAATTTTACAAATTTTAAGCTAAATATGAGAAATCTGGACTAATTTTTAAAAAGTGGACTCCTTTTTCAAAAGGTGAACTTATTTTAGGCATGAAATTGCATCATTTGGACCCATTCTTTGTGGACCCATTGCTGCTACGGCATTGGACTTGATATAGGGCATTATATCGACGTCTCAATGAGTAAAAAATAGGGGTTGTGATTCAAAAAATTGGCAAAATGATACAAACCTATACAATTAATGATGACCAAGTATATTACTGTATGTCTAAGTACGAGTACGATTGAGCAGAAAAATCAAACATCATTGTTTATTGAACAGTACATTTAATATTTGAATTAGGCTTACTTTAAGGAAGTACAGTAATTAGATTTCAATAGAAAATTATAACAAGAAAGTATCTTTTTTGCATGCCGAGCACACAGTTTGAAAGATTGTTTGTAAAACCGGAGGGAGAGCATGTTACTTAGGCAGTGACGTTATTTTTATTGCTTTGTAGGCGGTTTAAGATTCGACATTTTTTTTTTTTTTAATTATTATTCACATTGTTCTTATTAAGCACCGGGACCCTTACATCTACGCAAATTTAATCCAGTGCATGTAGAGTGAATTCCTCTACACTGTATATACTTTTTTTGTTTCTTCTTTTAAACTGAATTTCGTAGAGTAATTTTATTAGGAGATAATGATTGGTCACCGTAGTTTATGAAATAACAGTCATAGGCCTATCTTTGTCTCAGTCTACTTGCGGTCTGATGCACCTACATCATTATATATATATATATATATAAGATTATAAAATACTAGGAGTGGATCTAATGGACACATGATATACATAATTTGTATATTCGATTTTAGATCTAAATTCTGTTTTACTATATCACAGTGAAATGTGGGAATGAATGCTAATAATAATAATAGTGTAGTTTTATATAGCGCACAAATCCATCTAATGTAAGATGCTGAGGGCGCTTAAAATGTGGACTAGTGACTCGATCAATGACTTTCTTCGCCCCTAAGGGTCCCTTCGTGTCTGTGCTACCCGGTAACCCGGTACCAGCAACTCTCGTCGTCCACCACAGGGGCTGTCTGTTCCCGCAAGAGTAGGGCGCCAGCGCTTCAGATAGGCCAATGTAAACACTGAAAGGTGTCTATGGGGAAAATATTTATTTTAAACGTAAATGAATATTTAGATGCACTCTAATTTATAATTTATCGTTTTGTACAATGTATTATTTGGGTCAGCATGACATTATATGATGAATAAATGTTTCATGGACTTATTCTAAGGAAGAAGATTTTATTTTACTATTGACTACGTCACACACCCACCACTGGATCAGCCCATGAGTACATGAAACAAGTTCTAAAATATGTGAGGCAAGCATTTGAACATTGTCTCGCATCACCGTTGCAGTTTTTAATATCAGTAAACTCAAAATATATAAAGAGTACTACAAACAAAACCACCAAATAACTGATCTCAATTAAACCGTGCAATAATGTTCGCCTCTGATGGAAGCCTACGTTTTAGTCGTTTTAGTCGGCAAACAGTTCATCTCATGAATACCTAGTCTACAGATACCAAGTGATGCTGACATACTATCTCATTTTAAGGTATAAACAAGACGGCACAGCAAAAATCGAACATTCCAAAAATTTTTCATCAAAAATACAAAGGTAGCAAAGTCACAAAAAACCACTACACCAAGAATGTATGAAAATCAAAACAATGAAAACAAACAAATAAAACCACAATATCAAAAAGACAGATCATGGACAGTCAGATTTGCACATGTTCAAAATAAAATTTAAATTTTCTGGTTAATCTTTGGTTGATTTAATCAAAATTCGGATTACATCGATTAGCACATACTCCCGAAAATATGTTCAGAATAATCATGATGAGTCATTTTTTTAACAGATACCATCTCCTTTTTTAATAATATAGTGATGAACAACTACAAAAATGTACATTACAATATTACTATTACTGTATAGCTTTACGCTAATATACATTCAAAAACCGATTTAATAGGGCCTATTGTACTTTAAAAAAAAAATTATATTGAAACAAATTCATCATAATAAAAAATACATCATAAAAGTTAAAGCACAAGGTAAGGGGATTTAATAGACCTATTCTACATTTGTACAAAAAAATATTCAAATTCATCTGGTTGTTAATTAAATAATTTTATTAGATAAATTGAATGTAAAATTATATTAAAATATTTAACAATCGGCAGACTTTTATTAGTACTATATTGATAATACGTTGGTTCATCATTGTATAAGCCAATCATTTGAACAAAAAAAAAACAATGAATTGTGTACATTTATGAAATGCTGAATCATTTTGAATCATGTTACAACCATTTCACCTTTCTAAATTAAAGAGACTTAATTACAAAATATAGGTCTAAAAGCTTAATTTAAAACGCAGAATACATTATAAAAGTTAAACCACACTGTAAGAGGGTTTAATAGTGCCTATTGTATTCTTACAACAAAAAAATAATTGATTCAAAGAAAATTGAATGTAAAATCAAATTAAAATATTTCATAATTGACAGGTTTTTATTAGTACCGGTAGTGATGATATTAAGGACAGTTAGTGATTTTGAATCATGTTACAACCATCTGACCTTTCTGAAGTGTCAGTCAAACCTAACAAATGATCAATCAGAATAGTGTCAGGAATAGGCCTATGGGCGTGATTAACAAACACATGCGTACTGTATGTTTTTAAACTGTCGTTTGTGGGACTATAGCAGCAATATCCAAGAGGCGAGGCTTAGCGGAAAGTCCATTGTCGAACCTTTCTATGACATATAGCAAATTGTATTTATGGGTGGAGCCTATCTTTTAACTACTATGCGTATTTCAAGAAACCGATATCTGATCGTCCGGAAGGCGCATGGAGAACAGCATTGAGTGATGTTTGCTTATTCAATATGTTAACAAACAATCGTTTTACTCTCTCGCTTCATCATTTACTGGTTTTTATTGTGGTGTTGTTTTTTATTGAAGGCTTGCAAGGTATAGATGCGATTTTAAACTTTTCGTTTTTCAACAGTGTTAAAATGTAATAAATAATAAATAATTGCTGTAGGATACAATTGTAAAAATGCTTACAGTTTATTAGGTATTATTCCTGGCATAAATGTAAAAAAAAATAGTTCATGAACCTGTTGTAAATACATAGAACTAGACTCTTGCCACATGCCAGGGGGATTGAAGATAGACGGATTAAGACTAAGGAAGAGGACCTATACCTGCATCCAACTAGGCATAGCAGTAGGCCTATATATATATATATATATATATATATATATAT
>NW_022721381.1:347569-352075 GCF_011630105.1 Anneissia japonica | reverse complement strand
AAAAAATAAGACAAATAAAAAAAAAAAAAAAGATTTCCATATATATATATATATATATATATATATATATATATATATATATATATATATATCAATTGATAGCAAGCAATTGATATCCGCAAATGACAATTTTAATATTCTAAACGTTTCAATTTAAGAACATGCGAGTTTAATCTATTGTTTTCGAAAGCAATCTGCTTTTCACTTCTACCGTTCTTTTTACAATAGTTTAAAAGTGATTAAAAAACGGAGTAACCTTAAGATGGTTACACTTAAATGTGTACAGCATTGCAATAATCAGTAAAATATGTATTGTTTTAAAGTTATATCTTGTTCCTATACCAACAAATATATCGACAATGTTGATCGGTATCGTTGCATTAAGTTTTAACATCTATACATTCAAAATATAAATGCGAAATTGTTTGAATTTCACTCTTACAAATACGAGAAAGAATTGAATCAATTTTGTGAATTTTAAATAGAAAACTCTTCTAATTCTTCAATGTACAAATTTATATTGAACATTCTTTTGCTTACAATCAACTTCAGTTTACAATCAAGAGTGTAACCTATTTAACAAAATTTCCATTCTGTTTTCTCTTGAAAACATCTATACATTCAAAATATAAATGCGACATTGTTTGAATTTCACTCTTACAAATACGAGAAAGAATTGAATCAATTTTGTGAATTTTAAATAGAAAACTCTTCTAATTCTTCAATGTACAAATTTATATTGAAAATTCTTTTGCTTACAACCTACTTCAGTTTACAATCAAGAGTGTAACCTATTTAACAAAATTTCCATTCTGTTTTCTCTTGAAGTTTATCTTCCCATATTTGTATAGCTATACATGTATGCCCACGGATTGTTTCTTAAGTATTAATTTGCTTATACATCAACTGACAAAGCCTTTTAGCTGTTTGCATAATCTCAAATCTATTTTCACCAGATTCATTTTTATAATTATATTGTTATTTATTTTGTTTCCACTTTAGAGGAATAGATTTGATAATATTGAAATAAAGAATAAAATTAAGTTTAATCCTGATTTGCTTTTGAGTTCGTTTGACACTATAGAAACTCCCGTTTCCATCAATCAAATCATAATCGCAATCCATTCTGAAACAATTTAACATTAACTGGAATTTCTTTTGTCAAGTAAGAGGTACACAACGCACTCTGTGAATAGAACTCTGTTCGGTTGTCAGTAAAATTGTATAATTGTATTCACTCCATGATATCAAAACGTCTTGGTAAAACCCATGAAATGACTTAGTTAAAGGTCAAAATTACATTTAAATATAATGTGTGTGGCGAACCTCCCACAGCCTTGCACAGTAAGGCCCAAACGCTAAAGTAAGAGAGATGGGCACTCCGGCCTGCTTCAGGTTTCGAACCTTTACCTTTACTTAATCCTATAAATTCAGTTTTGCTAAAGCATTAGAAAACAAAAGCTCCCAGTTAGGACTGTATCTCTCATCAAGAAAACGCTTAATGCAACATATTTTTTAAGCTTGACAGTAAGTTTTTAAATGCGGCATATCAAATCCATTGTGGCCGACTGTCAATGCAAGCAAGATATGCAGAGCATAAAACTCGAAAGAAAATATTATATTGTGCCTTTTCTTCGTTTTATTAGGTATTTATTGGCCAAAATCTTTAAATACCAATACCAAATGCCTGTCACAAGCTTGTCCTTTTTTTTGCTATGCCTTCTTCAAATCATTTACCTTGCTTTACATTACTGGGTTTTTTTTCCAACTTGAAGAAAACAAATGTTACTTTGATTGTTTGATTGATTGATTATTTTTTAGTTAATTGCTACTTTCATTAGAATATATAAGCTTATATTAGTTTTTCAATATTTAGGCCTTTTGGTATCCTAGGATAGCGGGCCTATTGCGTCGTACTCTCAGCTGTTTCGAACTTCCGCATAGTTGGTTTTCAATACTGTGCCTGCCAACGCCTGTGAGTCAATAGAAGTGACATCATACCCTGCAATTCGCTATACTTCTAACCGCGTGGTGGCGTTAAAATAGACAATTTAACACTGGTTTGAGAGCGCCTCTTCCAAGAGTATGTGCCCATGTTCCTCTTCTCACTGCTTCGGGCCTCCACTGCCGATTGGGTACATTTCATTACATTCTAAAATCTCAATGATTAATGTTAAAATAAATCTGCATACAGACCGCCTGTATAGAATGAACTTTAATGATTATTTTGATAGCGCTTTAAGAAGCTCTTTGTATTTTGCGCTGTATAAATTGAAAAACATTAACCATTAAATTGAGACTGTTAAACGTAGGCCCACTGGAATAAGAAATGAAAAATCGTTTGAGAAGTAACTACAACCCGGCATGCAAGTATGAAAAGAAACATACAGTATTTATTCGAACAAACGCCCCGACGCGATTATTGTTGAATAGGGTTTTTAAGGGACGTTTTATTTGAGGGAGGCGTTTATTCAATGGAGGCGATTATTTTTTTTAAATGTAAAATGGATAGGTATACTCAAATAAGCCCTCCTAATTTCACTATAAATGTGGAACTACAACACATAATTACCATCAAAATGTGTTATTTCGTGATCATAAAGACTTACTGATCCCGACTCGTTTTAAAAAATGTAATTCTAATGAAGTAGAACATTAATAGAATGTGTTAAGAATGATTGTTTCTATAGTGTTGTTTACAATCATTTGGAGGGGGAAAGAGGGGTATTTGAGGAAAAAATATACACCCAGGTGTTACGTTACGGCTCAGAATAACTAACAGAGAAGATATCACAACTTTTGTGTATTTACAAAATATATATAATTTATTTACAATGCTATTATAATACGGTAATTAAACAAAGATAGAAATTAAACATACAAATGAGCTTAGAGGATGGTGGTGGTTAGAACCTGAAGCAGCAACTTAAGTACTTTACTTACAGATCAGAGAGGAACTGAAGCCGGACAAAATAACAGGGTTCCAGGTAATAAAGATGTCTTGAGTTGTCTGCACTGGATCCCTAATTACAACTAGTTTAGCAAACTAATCCACCAATTAAAAGCTATAGTAAAGTGTCCAATAAACATATACTTAATTAAGGTAATAAATAAGTGGTTTGGACCAACTGAAAGTAAATGTCCAGGATGCGAAACCATATTCAAGTCTTGGAGATTCCAAGCTCAGTTCATTTACCTTGTGTTAATTAAATACTGACCACGGGTATAGGAACTTGTGTGTCATAGGACAATAGCATACTGTATGATAATAATATTTATGAGCTTTACAAAGTAAAACAAATTAAAATAAAGAAACAGTACTTTCCTAGAAAATGTTGAGTAAAACTTAAGGTCATGAAAATGCTAACTACAAAATATTATGTTATGTATAATTATAAAGAAGTTAATTCAAAATAGGCAAGGATGTAACACCAGGTGTTTATGAAGGAGGCGTTTATTCCAAACGTGGCTCTATTTATTGGGATATATACGGTATTTGTATTTTAACTTTATAAAACGATCGATAGATTTCCCACTAGCAGCCCCAGCATAGCCTACCGTCCGCCACTGTTAATCCTTTGAAGCAAACATTACTTTCCTCTTAATTTTTTTTCTGGTTTATTGTCCCATTAAAATTTAAAGAATTTTGTTTGTATTTCATTAGAAAAGTAATCTGGTGGATAAGACAGCATTGAAAAACCGTAAGCAAGAATTTGGAATAAAAGTGATTTAATCAAGGTAATTTTGCCAAGTAGCGTGAGTAAGCGTTGCTGCCATAAGTTAATAATGTAATCAATTTTATTTACTTTATTACCAAAGTTAGCTAAAAAAAATGCAATTACTGTCTGTCGTTACTGTTATTCCAAGGTAAAGAATTGGGTCATTTTCCAAATGATATCATAAATAGTTTCTGTTTTAAAATTTGAGTTTTTAGAGAGCCAATCCTCAAAATTTTGCTTTGTTTCCTTGCTCTATGATCATAGTTAACAATTAATCCTAACGTTAGAAAAAAAAAATGGGTTACTTAAATTGATAACTTTTAGAAAGAAAACACTGTCATCTGCAAATTGGCTTATTCGAAAATCGCCCTCATTATATTGAATACTGCATATTTATTTTGACTGGCGTACATCACTTCCAAGTATTTCTATGCATAATATTGATAAATATTGAGACAGTGGCAACCCTTTCTAACACCCCGTCTAATAGAAAAAGATTTGAGGCAAAGCCATTATTGATCACACAGCTAGCTATATCTTTATAAAACACTTTTATCCATTTAATTATATATTCGCGATTTAGCACATACATAGGCCTCATCAAAGTCAATACAAAACAAAACAAAAAAAAACCCGGAAAAATGTTTACTTCCGCATGATTTATAATATCAAAAATTGTTCTTATATTCTCTCCGATATATCTATCTTTTAAAAACCCGATCTGATCAGGATGCATTATATCTGTCAGTTTTGACTTTTTTTTTCTTTATAACGCGATTGTTTTTGC
>NW_022721381.1:339801-347534 GCF_011630105.1 Anneissia japonica | reverse complement strand
TTGTAGGAGGCCAATTAACAAGTCCGATATAACTTCCCAGAAAACTGTGTAAAACTCTGCCGGAATAATTTTAATGCACTAGTTAGTTGATAACTTTTTTGGGTCTTTTTTTCTGCATTTTTCATAAGCGGTTAGAGATAGCCTAGGCCCGGGCCTCGGCTATGGGCTATGTGATGTTCATTGTAATAGGCTCTACTACAAAACAAAATCACATCAATTTAAAATCAAATTTGTGAAAATACTTGCCTTATATCTTAACTAGCAAAGTGATTTTATTGGTAGATTAGTTTGTAAGTGTGTAAGTATGATTGATTTGCATGCCAAGTGAAATTAGTACCCTTATATTTGGCTTTGTTTTACCGTACCGTAATTCTCAGCTAGGCCTAGCTGTACGCCTAGCCGTTACGCAGTGCGGGCCGCAGTGTGGCTAAGGAAAGTTTTGTTTTTCTGAGCATGTGCCGATTGTGCTTATCTGGCTCATTAGCATAACAATACCACACATAAGGCTAATTCAAGCATGATTCAAGTTAGACGGCTTAAACCAGCCAGCTTCCGATCCTGGTAACAGTTATAATTCCTTGAGGTAATTAAGTATTTGGGGCACTTTCCCTTCTTTTTCAACCCATCGTGCACGTGATCGTATTATCGTTCCCTTAGTTATTTTTTTTATATATTATCTAATTCATTTTTTTCCTATAGTTTTTTACTATCATCATTATTTGTTTATTGTTCTTGTTCTAATCGACTTATTTCTTATTGTAACTGTGTGATGCCAGATGATATTTTTTTTTACTTCTACTCGAAAATTAAATAGTTTCACCCCTTATATCACATTTAATCCCATGTAAGATTTGGGTCTTTATAATTGAGACTTTTAGATTTCTTTACTACATGTCTTATTGTATTAGTGTAATTTGAATTTGTTAGGAGACAAGTATTTAGTTTCCAAAAACTACTACCTCGTTCGTTTAATTTATCTGTTATTTCTAAAGGATTGAGTTTCCTCCACACATCAATAAATTTATATTTTTCCATAATTGATTTAATTGACTTTTCATATTTTTTGTATTTATTTGGCCACTTCCATATTTCTTAACATTTTTTTTCATCTAGCATTGCATTAAGATCACCTGCAATTATAATTTCATAATCATTGAATTGTGATAAGTTTACATCATCAAAGGATGAGGGTGTCTGTATTTGGTCCGTATACATTGGCAATAGTAATTCTCTTTTCGTTTAGCGTGAAATTTATAATCTCTCTTTATTTCATGAATTTCTATTGACAATGAGGGTATAAATAAAACCGCTACTGATGTACCGTTACTAGATAAAAGTTTACGACTACACTAATAACTAATTTTTCAATTTCCTGAGTGCAATGGGTTTCTTGCAACAGTGTAGCAGAATTCTGTCTCTTAGCCAATTAAATAGTGTGCTCTTTTAAAATTGTCTCTGATATCCCGAACATTCAAGCTAGAAATATGTATATTTATCATTGTACATTAATGGTTGGGATTTGATTCAATTGGATGCAACAATTCCTATTTGGTAAAGTTGATCTATGCCTAAGTTGGTAAGTATAATAATTATGTCTTTGTTTATGTTGGAGTTTATACAATGTGTGGTCACACGAAGAAGTAAATGAATACAACTTGCATCAAATACTATGTTGGGTCCCCTTGTATATTAGCAAAGTATTTTCTCTCACTAAGTGACCGGGTTGGGAATATACTGAGTGACTATTAACAATATAATCACCTAATATTTGGCACAAACATCTGTAATTTGAATATTCGACGGTGATGAGTCAACAACAACATATGCCTAAAATGTAAAACACAATCCTTAAAAAATCAACCAAAACATTGATTTGCTAATTTAATATGATCCATTAAGTTAAAAAGACACAATTTTTGTTTTGTGTTTTAATGTACGTGTGTATCATCATAGAGCAAAGAAACTCTATCGTATCATGCATAGCCTGTTTTTTTTTTCTCTTTCTTTGAAAATAAAACAGATTGTAGACATTATGAAATAAATAACCAGCATGTCTATCAATATAATCTACCACGTATACCAAGCTTTTCCTATCCACCATTTGAGTTCTCCGTCAAGGCACAAAATGATGTACACATCGCACTTTCTGCACAAGATACAGACCTCGACCCGTTATACGAAATCGTAATAGGAGGATGGGGCAAAACAAAATCCGTCATTAGACGATGTAAACATTGTGAAGAACTTTCTTATTTTGAAGTTCTGGGTTTCTGGACTCAAATGAGTATCGACGTTTCTGGATCCAGTTTGTTGATGGTGAAATTGCAGTGGGATATATCGGAGAGGTCGCTTTTATGACGTATAATGATCCTAACCCACTGTCAACTACGTGGGTTATAGCACAGGCTTCAATGGTAGTGGAATCTTCCAGTTCTGTGGCATAGGTCGGTAAATGGAAAATGTATTGTTTTGAGTTTTGATCACACTGCATTGCTGGATTGTCTGCCAACGAATTTCTTCATTCGACTACAAATTAATTTTATGTTATGTAATCCTTTATAAATTATTCCACTCAACTTTTTTAATGTATCGTGATCTAATGCTGTCTCTTTGACAAAGACTAATCTATTAACTGATCAGTGGTTAACGAAGAGTCATGGGGCCCGGGGGTGCGAAAATGTTGGGGTCCCCTTGTACCGTATCAAAGTGACCGGGGTGGTTGATATTCCTAGATAAAATTATTAAAGGCTGAAAGACTCTATTTAATTATTGGACAAAAAATAACTTGTGACTATTTAACAATATTGTAACGGACATGCGGTCCTTGACAAGATGACCACGGGTTCGGCCAGAGCTGTGAACCCTGGACTTCATTAAATAACAAATAAACGAAATAATAACGAACTCAAGATTCTCATTCTCAGTGAGTCGAACTCTTTATTCAGTACGTCCGATTGATTGATTGATTGATAGATATTTATCAGGGAACAGTTAAATTACACATTTAGCTGTGCGTATGCTGATGTGTGCTCCTGCAGTACGGGCACACATCAACAGTACAGTAAGGATACGATGAATAACTATTGTAAATTGTATTGTGTTAAAAGAACTTGCTGGTAATGCTATTTTGATAGACATTTGTCAAAGAAATAAACATTTCTTAAAGCATTCGAGAAATAATACAGTCACTGACTTTTTGGTAAAAATCGTGCGATGATTTCATAACTACTCTAGGCTACGGCCTACTAGGAGGAGGCCTCAGCGGCCTCCTGCTTGAACGTAGGCCTACATCTAATTTCGTTCTTTGAGTCTTAAAAAATAGGTCTAGAATATTTAGTTTGTTTAGTTTATTAGGTTTCATTGACTCAAGGAATTCCTTAATTGTTCATACCTTATATAGAATTTGAAGTAACTTTCCTTAAGTTCTAATTAACCCTGTTTTACTAAAGTAACTCTCAATTACAATTTTCATCGCAGTGCGCGATATCTTCGAAAAAATCAAGCCAAGCGTGCACTATGTGAAACATTATTGGACTGTGTAGGATAGGCAAATAACATTGGGAGTTGCAGTGATGACGTCACGACTGACTTATAATTATAATTTATTTTACGCTTAGCGTATCTCTTTTATACTAATGATGAGCTCAATGAACAATGAGATGCACAATATTTTGTTCATATCATGACGAAGATAATTGCTAAAAACAAACTCGCTTCCGATTCTGGTTGTAATTGGAGATTTGTAGTAATCTAGTACAGTTATTAGCTTTCCCTAAATAACTCCATAGAATATGCCTACTTATTAATGTGTATGTACGACTTCAAGACACTAAACAATTGACGAATGGTAGTTGCCTTTCATATTTTCATGAAGGAATACAAATTGTAAAAATCAAGTTAATGAAACATGTTATTAATTTAAATGTTCTTTGTGAAAGTCTGTAGCATGGAGATATGCTTGACGTCAGGCCATTATGTGATTGTAACAAGAAAATCGATGCTGCATCAAAGTACAATTTGGCATTAGGCTACAAACGAAACTGATTGGTGATGTTTGTCTACCTCCATGGTCTAGCTATAACCGGACCGGCTGGACTGCTTCCTACGGCCTTGATATGCCTACTTTTACTGTGTCAAGTCTGCGTACATTTCAGTTGGACTTTCATTACGCCGAGCTTGAATTTAATGGAATGAATTTTTATTGACCATATTGTTACTCCACTTCCTATAGCCATTTGATTGTTGTTTTTTTTTCTGTTTACTTAAATGGGATTAAAATTCATAACCTACATCCTAAATTTTAAAGGATTCAAACAGCTCACTATTAAAAAAAAAAATTCATTTAAGGATAACACTTAAATCGTTTTCTTTTTAACTTTCCTAACCCCTTACTTTTATTGACCCTTGGCCTTGTTACTCAACTTCCCTTAGCCATTTTTTAGATTGTTTTTCTTTTTTCTGTTTACTTTTATGGGACTTAAAATCATAAATACACACACCCTAATTTCTAACGGATTCAAACAGCTCATTATTGTAAAAATTATTCATTTATGGATAACACTTGAATCGTTTTCTTTTTAACTATCCTAACTCCTTACTTTCAGTAGACCTTGGCCTTGTCTGAGTTGACTAAACAAAACAGGTTAAAAAAAAAAAAAAAAAAAAAAAAAAAAAATACGGCTCTCCAATCTTTTAGTACGCGCTATGTATAAATTAGTGGAGTGGGCTATTGAGGCTTTGTTAAGAATTCAAATCTGAAGCTCTCAAACCTTCACACTCATACCAACAGTTGTATGAGAGAAAGTGTCTGGCATGGGGGTTAAATCTGCAAGTATAGGTCTTCGTAGTCTAATAATGGACACTCGCCCTGACAGCGAGAGGTTGCAGGTTGCACATTTTTTCATACAACTGATTATAAGAACTTTTCCATGAAGGGCTATGTTGCATACGATCATAACATCTTGTTCCTATTTGAGCACTGTTATTATTTTATCAATTTGTCTAGATGTGTATAAGAGACCATCACTACACCCACTACGGATGGCAATTTAAGTACAACGGCGTCAGTAAATTTCACTAAAAGTATATCAAATGCTCAAAGAAATGTATCCGATCCAAAGACCTTCATACCGACTACGAAAATTGCCAAGTCACTGCAGCAGAAATTGGTAAGAATTTACTTTATGCCATTATATTTTTCCCTTCTTCTCTGGGCCGATACGGCTTATTTAAGCTATGAGCCTTACAACGGTGCGTCGCCAGTTTGCCCTTTTATAATCATCATGTGTGAGTGAGTTTAAATCAGTATTTGTTTTAGCCATGTGTGTTTTGATCGTCCTCTGTTTCCTTTTGCTTTTCTTAGGTTTTCATTTAGTGCGATTTTTGCTGGTACATTTCCTGGTAGTCTGAGTAGGTGACCCAGCCAGTCGAGTTCCCCTCCCCCCTCCCCCCACTCGCCGTTTTTTTTTATTGTTTTGCCTAATTCATTCTCTTTTGCCATTATATTACATTGATTTTATTTTATAAAGGCTTTAGTATCTTTCAGTGATTGATGATTCAGTAAAAAATATACATGTACAAAAAATGAAATGCAAAAGTATAAATCTTTTTCTGATCAAAGTACATAAAAACACATAGTCTAGGCCCCCGGTATTCAACCGCAGGTGCGCGGGCCAAATCCGGTAGCTCAATGCATCTAGTGGTGAAGGGTGTCGGCATGGGGAGAGGTAGACTAATGGGGACAATGGACTAAGTGGGGCGCTGATATCTAACCATTTTGAGGACATGTTATTCTGTTGAAAACACTGCTTTGAAAACTTATTTTTGAGTCTGTAGAGGTGTCTATGTTAAATTTTGCTCACCTCAACCCCAATCACTGGTGTGTGGATATTTTTGCAGACCTGTCAAGTCTCAAGCGAGGGTTATATATTCTCACGCATTCAAGAATTTCTGCAAATTATATTTTTTTTAATGTGCTATTTTCTCAAAACAAGCATACAATATGTACAAACACGACTATCGTCGCTAGCGATTTTCACCGTGTTGGACGCCGCCTAAGCTGAAACTAAAGAAAACTAAATGGGATACCAAAGGGGCACTTTGTATCAATGTATTCACTGTAAAGGTGTAGGCTATGTTTTATCGACGATTCACTGTATTTTCGTTAAGGTTTGTGAGCTCACGCATAATGTTCAAAAAATGCCCAATCTCAAGCAAATCCAATTGACAGGTCTGTTTTTGTGGTAGGCAAGTTTCTAGTGCAGGGTACAGGAGAACCTGGAGTGAAGTTTGTTTTTTTTTCTTCTTCAAAATTCTAAAATAATAAGGGGAAGAAAAGAAAATTATATTCAAATTGAAGTCTGAGACTGAGTGCTATTTCTGACCATTTAGAGGAATCATATCATAAAACTTCTTTTGATTATGGTTTCAATATGAAGATGTTAAAGTAAAACTACGAAATGTTTCAAATGGACCTATAACATTTAAGAAATAACGTTATGTAATAAAATAATTTTGTTCATTAAAGTATATCGAATAATAATCGTTTTACAAACTTAATATTAGTAACGTTAGGTATCGTTTCAGATGTAAAGGTATGTTTTTCCAATAAATCATACAGTACTTGTATATATAAATGAACTGAGGTCATGAGACTTATTTAGCCGAAGCATTTCACGTCGCTTAGCCCTTCGTCTTTCAAATGACATTGATTTAGTCTATGATGTACATGGTCAGAATACTCGCAGCTACTACTTTAAATATTGTTCCTCGATAACAAAAAATTGGCAAAATGAAACATCATTTATCTGGAGATCAGCTTAGTTCAGTCGGCCGGCTAAACTGGTGCATTGCTATGACTGGTGGTAGCATTTGTGTGTGCGCTGGACCGTGGAGATCTCTTGGTCCTCGTTTCAATTTCATCGATGTTCTCTCTAGAGGGCTGAAATGCAGGTTACGATAGCGCACCGTCTTACGGATGAGACGTTTAAGCCGTTTAAGTGGCGTCGAGAGGGGGGTGGGGTCAGTGGGGGTCGCTGCCCCGAGGCCCGGGTCTACTGGGGGGCCCGGACCAAAATGAAAAATTTTCGGGGAAAGAACAAAATCTCCATAGGGCCCGAGCCCAAGCCAGGATGAAAACTTTTGTTGTCAGAACAAACTCTACATTATGGTTTTATGGGCATCTTTGCAAAAAAATAATCACATGGATTCATATTCATGTAAGTGGGTTTGGACAAATAGGGTCTTATGAGGAGACTAAATTTGGGGAGCGGCCGAGTGGAGGTCCCAAGTGAAGGGGGGGGGGCATGTGAGGTGTTGCCCCGGGGCCCTTAATTGCTCTCGACGCCACTGCCCGGGTGTACTGCCAAATCACCAACTGAAGGACCCACACTCTCTCTCTTTCCACTTTTCTTTTTCCTTCTCGCTGCCATGTTAATGCAGTCATGCAATAATGTTGATTTTTCTTTCCCAGTACATGCCCTATTCAATTCCATTTTCTTCGTTTCACTTCTTGACTGATCTTGGAAATAATAATAGTAATGTTATTTATCTCAGTTATTTCTTCCATATAGATGATATTTGGTCATTGGTATTGAAATGAATCTAACCTCTTCCCAGCACTTCTGTTCATCTTCCACGTTTCGCATCCGTATAGTAGGACAGGTCGTACCAGTGTGTTATACAATTTGAATTTTGTTTTTCTATTAGAGCATGGGTGGTGCCAGAAGAGGGGG
>NW_022721381.1:332814-338326 GCF_011630105.1 Anneissia japonica | reverse complement strand
TATATATATATGGGAAATTCTAAATAAAAGAAACCAGAATGTGAAAGACCATTCTAAAGTCTAGCTGCCACAACCACAACAAATTTTTGAACAATTATGAAAAATGCATGGTTAACAACAGTGGAAGAGCTGTTAGAATAAATAATAACTTAAAAGCTGCATCGGCAAACATATATATAAATAAAAACTCTTGAGAGGTGTCTAGTATTGCCAAAAGTAGTTTATTGAGTACACGAACGTTTTCGGGCATCGCCCTTCATCACGTATACCTGAACCCAAGAACTCTTAGCTCAAACACTGATCAATGAATCTGAATGAAACTTTTTAGAATGATTTGTCATGGTCCAAAGAATAACAACAAATAATAATGATAACAATGATGATGATTCGATTTAGTGGCAGGATTCCAGAATGCGAACTGTGATGATGACCTGGTATTAAATATGCAGATCAGCGACAAAGACCGTCCACTTTCAATTAATCCAACATTCTTCAACTGTAGAAATGGTAAGCAAATGATATGCGTTGAGATACTTTGACAAATGACAATGACAATGACAAAAATATTTATTTCCTTTGAGCATAAAAAATTACGAAAAATATAAATGTACAACATTTTTAAAGATCAAAGAAAATGGGAAATTCCTGAAGCATAGCTTGTAATGGAAATCCCAAATTACATAATTAAATATTTCTTTTACATATAAGGTTCAAAAATAATTCAAAGGCCTATTTTACTTAAATAAAAGAAGTTTAAAATTTATTAGAACAATTCTATTTCTTTTCTGTAAATTATATTTTGTATTCATTAATAACAACATCTTAATTACTTTTAGTTTCTTTATATTTATAGATGATTAAGCAATAAATTAAGTACAGTGTCTACAATCTAAAATAATATAAGAGAAAATTTGTAAATAATAAGTTAATCTGAATTCCTATAACTATAATGTCTTCTTTCTAATAACAGCTAAGTTTTAATAATAAAATAAACTGTTCAATCGTTATACATATATATACCTATATAGATATACCTATATACTCATACATAGATATAAACATTTACATACCATACACACATATACATACATACATACACCCATACGCACACGCGTACGTACGTACATACATACATACATATATACATACATACATAGGGCCTACATACATACACCCACACACACATACGTATATTTATTGTTGTTAAAGTGAAAATGACATTTTTTGGGCAATACGGTATATAAAAATACACATAATAACATTCTAAATTATAGCAAAACACCGATTTTCGCTATAAATCTAAATTATATTTACCTAATAGATTCTTTTTGTATATTTTTTTAAATAAAATAGTATTCCTACAATCTTTTATACTGCTAGGTAGACTATTCCATAGACTACCCCCTTTATTTGTCCAGCACATTGATTTTAGTGTAGTTCTCCTATAATTAATACAAAAATTGAAATGTTCCCGCTGTCGGGTAGCATAATTATGCATTTCCGTGAGTGGCCTAAAGTACTCCTGGATAATTGGTGGAAGCAATTTCTTATGTGCTTTATACATAATAACAGCAGTGTTCAATTCAATAAGATCGAAAATATTTAAAGTTTCAAACGAGTAAAAAATAGGTTTGGTGTGGCATAAGAAATCTGCCTTTGCAACTGTTCTGAGGACTTTTTTTTTGCAAGAGAAATAAAAATTCTAACGTTGATTTATAAGTGTTACCCCACACTTCACAACAATAGGTAATATAAGGCAACACTAATGAGTTATATAAGGTAAATAATACTTTGCTTTCTAACAGGTGTTTTAATTTATAAATTATACCAATGTTTTTGGCAATGTTTGTTTGTATTAATTTAACATGACTTTTCCAGTTTAATTTACAGTCTATTTGCACGCCAAGAAATTTTGTACTGTAGACCCGTTCAAGTTCAACACCATTTATAGTTATATTCGTTTCATTAATTACATTTTTAGAATAAAAAATCATATAATTACTCTTCTTAATATTTAAAGAAAGTTTATTTACTGCAAACCATGTGGACAATTTATTTAACTCCATACTTACTAATTCACATAGTTGTTTTAAGTTTTTACCGGAGCATGTTAAATTAGTGTCATCTGCAAATAAGATATAACTAAAAAAAGGAGATACTCGATAAATATCATTTATGTAAAATAAAAAAAAAAAGGTCTGAGGATCAAGCCCTGTGGTACACCACAATTAATTTCAATAGGTTCAGATGTTACGTTTTGAATAGTTACCGTTTGTGTTCTATGACACAAATAACTTTTTAGCCAATTTGCAGCAACACCTCGAACTCCATAAAATTCCAACTTTTTTAGGAGTATTCCATGATCGATGGTGTCAAACGCCTTTTTTAAGTCGATAAACACCCCGATAGAATAGTTAGCTTTATCAATTTCAGATGATATATCTTCATTTAGTTTGAGAAGCGCATTAGCTGTTGACATATTTGGCCTAAAGCCAAATTGTCCATTATATAGTAATTAATTTTTATTTATAAAATTCGTAAGTCTTTTGTTAAATATTTTTTCTAGTATTTTAGAAAATTGCGGGAGTAAAGAAATCGGCCGATAATTATTAAAATCTTGTTTATCACCAGATTTATATATAGGAATTATTTTACCAATTTTGAGCTTATCTGGAAATACACCAGTTTCTAACGATAAATTACAAATATGTGTTACAGGATTAACTATTTCATTAATGACCGCTTTTACCATATACATATCAATGTTATCGTGCCCGCACGAATGCTTATTGCTAAAATAACTAACTTCAGTAAGGACCTCCTCTACTGTAACAACATCTATAAATAAAGAGTTAGGTATACTTTCTGTCATAAAAGATCTAAAGTTTACACTGTAATTTAGCGGTATTTTGCTGGCTAATTCACGGCCAATATTTGCAAAAAAAGTATTGAAAGCATTTGAGATATCTTTAGGGTTATGAAAAGTAACATTACCTTGTTTAAATTCTCTCGGTAACCCAGTATTTACCTTCCTCTTCTTGGTTAAATCATTCAGTATTTTCCAGGTAGCCTTGATGTTTTTCTCTTTTTCTTGCAAAATATCACTATAATACTTTTTTTTCAGCATTTCTAAGAATTGTAGTAAGCTTATTTTTATATAATTTATATTTATTTGCTGAATGTTGTGTTTGGTATTTAAGAAACAATTTATATAATCTGTTTTTTTTTTTCTTGCATGCATTATTTAATCCAGGAGTAAACCATGGCTTTTTTCCTCTTTCTTTAAAATAACCAATGTTTATTTTTTTTAAAGGAATGTTTTTGTTATATAAATCAGTGAAAACATGTATAAATTGATTATAAGCCAATTCGGGATCATTTGTATTCATGAAACAGCTCCAATCTATGTTTCTTAAGTCAGACCTAAAATTATTAATACCAATTTCATTTACGTCTTTTTTAAAAATATAATCAGTTTCTACCTCATATTCCATCTTATATCCAACAAAAGCAAAAACAGGTAAGTGGTCTGTTATGTCATTTATTAATATACCACTTTATACTTTATCTAATTAATAAATTTACTTTCACTTAAATAAATATAATAGGCCTAATGTTAATGAACATTTTAAAGATAAAAATGTTGAAATTTGTGATAGTGTGAAGTTTATTTTAATAACGATTTATATAATTAATTAGTACCATTTTAATATTTCATTATTTGTATTTAATTGTGTTGTGTTGTATTGCTTCTTCGAGCGGATGGGACAAAAGCCTCCCATTGTTCAGGGGGTGATGCACATTAGAAGCCCCACCGATTTATAGATTTTAAAGATTTATTTAGTCGATGTTAGAGTATCATAATCTGTAAAATATACATAGGATAGGATTTACTCCCGACGAATTGTGTTAAGCTCTCCCCACGGTGGGAAGCGTTTTTCTCGATTCAAGACCTACCTCTACTGCCACCAGTAGAGTTAGGTCTTGAATGTGTCACACAATAAAATATTATTATTATTATTATTATTATTATTATTATTATTATTATTATTATTATTATGTAAAAAATTAAAATCCAATTCGGCTTTGTTCAAACGAAGAGTAATCTTTTCATATTTCCTTAATAAAGAAACTGGTAATCTTCTTGAACTGAAATCCTTGATAATACAACCAAATGGACGTAAGTTGACAAAAAATACGACGCATTTTAAAAATAACACAAAAGATTTAATGGCAGACATGTTTCGGGTTGCCTTCAACCCATCATCAGTTAACAAAAAACAAAACAGAAATGAACCAAATACTTTTCTTGTAGACTATATGTATATAGGTAATTATCATGCTGAATATTAAATAGATAGATTGATTTGTTTGACAATAAGTTTGACCAACTATAGTAACTCTGAAATCTGAACAAAGCCGAATTGGATTTTAATTTTTTACATAATTGCAAGGCACTCGGAGTTTTTCCTAAATTTATTATTATTATTATTATTATTATTATTATTATTATTATTATTATTATTATTATTATTATTATTATTATTATGAGGCCTACTGCTCTTGTTATTATTATTGTTATTGTTAATATCAGGTTTCATATTGTTTTTCTCAGAGCCGATTAAGATTACATACATAGTTTTCAGCGAAGTGTTTTTCAGCGATGGCCTACCTGGAGTAGCAGTCTTAGGGTAAGTTAACAAAACAACTAACATGGCCAGCTTATAAACTATAAAATGTTAAGAAGTTATTTTAAGCAATACGAATTTCATTAATTGTGAATATAATTTCTGTGATGTAATATTATTATGAACGTCACCATTTTGCTGACATCAATATTAGCCTATTTTGAGTTTTGTCAAAATGGCCATGAAATTGGTGGTGGTCATCAATAAACAAAGCAGTTTTATTATATTATCTTTTATTTTTCTGAAAGATCAAAGAACGTGGATGTTGCTGTGAGGACCAACGTTGTTTCATTTTCAATAATCCCTGAATCAAATTTTCAAGTAGATACTGACATCAAATTTTCAATACCTCATGAAAAGGTAAATTTCTCTATAGGCCCCTACTATGCTGTACTTAAAGAAACTTGAACTTAATTTGCCTTCGTTTAGTAGCTATATGTACATTAAACCAACAATGCATGTAAATAAGAATTTTTATATTACCTGGTTTATACCTAGAATTGTTATGTTTGACATAATTAACAGGATTCATGATTTATGATGAATTTTTTACCCCCAACTAATAGTTAAACTACATGGTCACGTGAATGACGTCAGACACAGTCCATTCACAATTACGATTTTACATTGCGGCGGTTTGTTTGATCTTACTTTAATGGATCTTTCCGGAGTAGTCTATCAATCAAACTTAAGAATACACTCTTGTCCCACAAACACACAATGTTTTCTCCAAACAACGCACGAGTAACGTACGTTTATGCTGTCGTTTTGTGAAACTGTAGCAGCAGCAATAATCAGGGGTGGCACCAGTGGGTGGGGGGGGG